>NC_085873.1:28512157-28522157 GCF_034702125.1 Engraulis encrasicolus
TGCAAAAATTTTTAAAAAAGTGAATAAACCGCTATCGATTTTGCTATGTCTTATAAATCACTAATACAAACAGTATTATTACGCATGTATTAGACTGCACCTGTCACAATGGTGATTTTTAAAATCCACATGCTGTGATGTGTGTAAATGGCATGAATACCATGTCAAGGGATAAAATATGCACGTCTAAATCAATGCACATTTAGCCAAGGCCGTCATGGATAACATGTGAACCCTAAAATAAAGTGCTACTTTAGAAAGATGCACTCGCAGATTGGGCTACTGTGCTCTAGAGTTGTAGAAGTTCTGAAGTAGAAGTACAGTTACGGATGCTGTTACAATATTATGCCTTGTTTTTGTGGGGTCCCCACAATTCAACTGGTCACTAGGGGGCGTCTAGATAGTGAAGAATCTTTTGAAAAGTCCTGGTTCGGGTTCGTGATCCAGATCATCACCAGAATTTAATCACTTGTTTCTTGGGTCATTACTAACAACTCCACAAAGTTCCGTCCAAATCAGTTAATTCGTTTTTGAGTTACCCTGCAGACAGAATCTTTAAAAAAAAGTCCTGGTTCCGGTTTGTGATCCGGATCACCACCAGAATGATCACTTGTTCCTTGGGTCATTACCAACAAACCCACAAAGTTTCGTCCAAATCCGATTATGGGTTTTTGAGTTATGCCGCTGACAGACAGACAAACAAATAAACGGACAAACCAACGCGACCGAAAACATTACCTCCTTGGCGGAGGTAATGATGAACTGTGCTTTTGAACGGCCCCATAAACGTACGGGAAAGGCGTGTGCCGTAAGTATATCGCCGTGTTTACATTTTGTTATCCAGTGTAAGAAATTGTGTGAGAACACGTGAGACATGTTACCTACACTAAGCCCAGGGTTGCAGGCTTAGCACGAGGTATGCACACACAGTGTAAGCATAGAAAGTTATAACCCATGCTGTTTCATGCATGATTTACGGTTGGCAACAGAGGCCGTTCAGGGGCAGTGTTACGCAATGTTCTTCACACATTTCCGAAATAAATCTTTCTGTCATTTCCTATATTTCATTTCAATTGCAGATGGTCAGCACAGTGATCCATGATGGTTTGCCTGCCTGTTCCAAACCATGTACAGTAGGTAAATACACCAGTTTTAGCGAAACAGCAACGGTCTAATGCTACAATTTGCCAGGGGAGCTGCTACACATCTTGCCAAAGCACTGCTGCTGTATCTCTCTGTTATTCTCTGTCATCGCTTTATTTTCCCTTGGTTTCTCAGTTTCTCTATTTTTCCCTGTCTGTATCTGGATCCACAGCCTATTTCCTTCCTGAGATCTGTCTGCCTGCCCCCCCCCCTCTATCCTTCTCTCTCTCTCCCTCTCTCTCCATCCCTCTCTCTCTCTCTCTCTCTCTCTCTCTCTCTCTCTCTCTCTCTCTCGTGAGTGTGGTGCCGCCACTGCTGTGGCCCGTGGTCGTATAGGCAGCTTGTAGATGTACGGTCTGCTGTGTGATTTGGATAATAATAACATTGGCAGCATGGCACTCTTCATCCACATCCACATCATCATCCTCATCCTCATCTGGCCACAGGGGGATAGAGGTGGCTCCTGTTTCTGATGGTTTACTGCACGCCCGCTGTCACGGCCGAGAAAGAGAGAGAGAGAGAGAGAGAGAGAGAGAGAGAGAGAGAGAGAGAGAGAGAGAGAGAGAGAGAGAGAGAGAAGCAGGGTCTGGCCTCTGGCTTAACCATGGGAATCTCTCAAACTTTCTCATGTGTCAGACTCTTAGCTAGGGAGATAGGTGCCCCGATACTTCAGTTTGTGATACAAGCGCCAGAATCGGTACAGATACTCCTTAGACATTACTATTTTCAAAAAGTACGCGGGCCACTTCAAATTCAAGATGGTTGCCCATTTTCCAAGATGGCCGCAATACAGATATAATACAGATACCGTTACGGAAGTGACAAAAGCACCAAACTTTGCATGGTGTTTCTTTAGGGTATATGCTGTAATTCTAGCCTCGGAGCCCTCGGAAAAAGAAAAACATTCTACCATGTCATATACAATATGTAATGCATTGCAATGTTATTACATGACATTATACTTAGCAGTCAATGTTAATATAGTCCCGAACTCAGCAGAGATGAAGCAAGGGCAGGAGTAGCCTGCTTGACCAGATTGCTGATACTACAAAAATGTTAATAGTGTGAAAGTATGGGTGAGTCTGTGCTTACATGCTTGACAGCAAATGTAACATTGTGAACAAGTTGAGAAGATTCTTGGTCTGAATTAAAATGAGCATTTCCCACACTAAAACTATGGTGAGAATAGACTGCTGCTAATGCTCGCTCAGCTGCATCTGAATGGGGAAGTGTCAGTGCAAGATGATGTCCAAGGTAGCAGGTTCTCCATCCTCTAATTTCCATAACAGATATTTTTTTATTTGTATGAGAGAGGGTAAAGGACAAGACCTCTCCATATGTATGAAGAACCCATAAGATCACCTAATTCTAAATTTTCACAAGTAGCATTTCAGTCTTTAAGAATGGCATTACAGATCACTCAATATACAGTACATGTAGGCTATATCTTCAGTTCAAATCAAATGGGAATGATTTCTAAGTAGGTGTTGAGTAAGTAGGCAGAGGTGTGAGAATTGTTTTTTTCCCCCCTGAATTTGCAAACAAGTCCTCACCTAGTACTTGTGTCACAAGTTGCATTACAGTAAACTCAGTAATCATTGAGTATTTCAATTGCTACTTCAAAAATGACAGCTGATGGACAACATGTTACCTACCGTAGGTCTTTGCCACCCCTTAAGAGAAATATCTATGTTAAACAACAATTTTCATATGGTACAGTGCCTTCAAAAAGTCTACACACCCCTCCTCAAATGCCAAGTTTTTGTGATGTAAAAAATGACAGAAAGACAAATTAATTCACAGCTTTTTCCACCTTCAATCTAAACTATTAACCTGTACAATGCAATTGAGAAACAAGCATAAAGCTTTAAAGGGAAACAATAGAAAATAAAAAACTTCAATTAACATGGTTGCATAAATATACACACCCTTAAATTAATACTTAGTTGCAGCACCTTTGGGCTTGTCTGGGCTATTCCAAAACCTCAATCTTATTCTAGTGAAGCCATGCTTTTGTAGACTTAGGCGTGTGCTTGGAGAAATTGTCGTTCTGAAAGATTAGTTCCTCTGCATCTTCACCTTTCTACCAGGGGGTTGACGGTTTTGTGCCACTACCACGGCACCTGTCGAAATTTTCATAATTCCCTCCTCCCTAATGAAGGCCCTAGTTACAGCTGAAGAAAAACAGCACAAAAGAACAATGCTGCCACCACCATACTTCATGTTAGGTATGGTGTTATTGCGGTGATGTTTTGCGCCAAAAATACCATTTTGAATTATGACCAAAAATTTCAATCTTGGTGAGGTAAATTTTGCAAAAAATACTTCTGTAATCTCCCAAATGCATGTGTGAAGATGTGTTATGGTCAGGTGAAACTGAGGTTGAACATTTTGGACATAATTCCAAAAGGTATTTTTGGCACAAAACATCACCGAAGTAACACCATACCTAACATGAAGTACGGAGGTGGCAGCATTGTTCTTTTGTGCTCTTTNTCTTCAGCTGTAACTGNGGCCTTCTTTAGGGAGGAGGGAATTATGAAAATTTCCACAGGGGCCGTGGTAGTGGCACAAAATCTTTGGCCCCCTGGTTTAAAGGTGAAGATGCAGAGGAACCAATCTTTCAGAACGACAATTTCTCCAAGCACACACCTAAATCTACAAAAGAATGGCTTCACCAGAATAATATTGAGGTTTTGGAATGACCCAGACAAGCCAAAGGTGCTGCAACTAAGTATTAATTTAAGGGTGTGTATATTTATGCAACCATGTTAATTGAAGTTTTTTATTTTCTATTGTTTCCATTTAAAGCTTTATGCTTGTTTCTCAATTGCATTGTACAGGTTAATAGTTCAGATAGAAGGTGGAAAAAGCTGTGAATTTATTTGTCTTTCTGTCATTTTTTACATCACAAAAACCTGACATTTGAAGAGGGGTGTGTAGACTTTTTGAAGGCACTGTATATACTATATATATATACACACAAAATGCCATATGGCTTTTTTAACCTTCAAGATTTTGAGTGGTAACAGTAACATAACTCATTCCCACTACACCTTTTTGCATCATATTGTACATGACCTCAGAATGCTCTAAATGTTTCAGTTCTGTGTAGTTGTACTGTACAGTACAGTACAGTACAGTACAGTACAGTACAGTAGCATACAGTATGGTGCCGTATAGTAAAGTACAGTACAGTAGAGTATAATACAGTAGAGTATAGTAAAGAACAGTACAGTGGCATACAGTATGGTACAGTACAGTACAGTACAGTAGCATACAGTACAGTAGTGTAGTACAGTGCAGTACACTACAGTAGCATACAGTACGGAGCAGTATAGTAAAGTACATTACAGTACAGTAGAGTATAGCACAGTACAGTACACTATAGTACAGTACAGCACAGTACAGTAGCATACAGTACGGTGCAGTACAGTACAGTAGCATACAGTACAGTGCAGTATAGTAAAGTAAAAGTACAGTAGCATACAGTACGGTGCAGTAGCGTACAGTACAGTATGGTATATCACATTACAGTACGATACAGTAACGTACAGTATAGTACAGTACAGTACAGTACAGTATAGCAGAGTACACTACGCCACAGTACAGTACAGTATAGTCTTGATGACTTGTAGGCTACTTTGACAGCTGTATCCCTCCAAAGCCAATGGCATTTCCACATGCTGTTGTTTAAAGTTTTTGAAAGACTTTTTGAGTGTGTGAGAGAGGGAAGGCAGGCAGATATGTTTTAAACAAAGGACCACACGCACAAATAAAAAATAACAAGCAATCAATAAATTAAGTGGTTAGGTAGCCAACATGTCATCTAAGTTTAAGCACAAAGTAGACCAGAAAACAGACATGTTACCATTTTGCTAATACATACAATACATAAAGTATTTGTCAATATACTGTATGTATGGTGTATTGCATATTGATTATTCATAATTTCCCAAGCATAAAGGCCCCTATCACTCCACAGTACACTTAGGACTTGAGATATACATATCTGAACACAAATCAGCATATATTTTATTTTGTAATGGCCTTATAGAGGTAGATAATCCAAGCTGACACATGATATGTACATGTATTATTCACTTGATTGATATGAAAATTGAGCTTGGGCTCCTAGGCTTAAATCATTGAGGGGGTCCTAAGGAAGCATCGTGCAAAGTTTCACGCTTTTGTCAGCTCCGTAACAGTAATGCCCTTTTTGTCCCGTAACCGATTCCACTAATATGTATTGTGGCCATCTAGGAAAATGGACGGCCATCTTGGATTTCAAGTGGCCTGCATGCCTTTTCAAAAGAAGTGTGTCTAAGGAGTATCTATGACAATTCCAGTGCTTGTATCACCATTTGAACAGTTGTTTCAGTTGCTAATTCATATCTGCATGGCGGCCATCTTGGAAAATGGGCAGCCATCTTGAATTTCAAGTGGCCCGCGTACTTTTTGAAAATAGTAATATCTAAGGAGTATCTGTACCGATTCTGGCGCTTGTATCACAAACTGAAGTATCGGGCCTTAAAAAGGCTCTAAGCCTCCTAGCTATCTGGACAGCTTTAGGGGGTTTCTGTTTTGTGTGTGTGTGTGTGTGTGTGTGTGTGTGTGTGTGTGTGTGTGTGTGTTTGTGTGTTTGTGTGTGTGTGTGTGTGAGCGTGCGTGTGTGTGTATAGTGCCTGCATGTGTGGGTGTGTGTCTGCGTGTGTGTGTGCGAGAGAGATGAGTTAGTTAAGAGACAAGCTAAATCTGGCATGAAATGATAGATGAAATATATACTACAATGAAGGGATTTTAACCCTGATTGCCTGTCCATCGTCTTTCACATCTTCTGTCTCGGTTTCTTTTTCTTTGCCTTGTTATACTGATGGCCTGATCAGGGGTGCATTTCTCAAAACCGTAGTTGCTAACTATGTTAGCTACTTTGTTGTTTTCTATGCAGTTTCCCATTGGCAACTACCCAAGTTGCTAACTGGGTAACAACTATGCTTTCGAGAAATGCACACCGGTGTTGTTAGCGATCCCCAAGTGTTTGTATGGTATATGTAGTATACTAGTCTCTGTTTAAGACTGTGAGACTGGAGACGTCGACCAGCTTTTGCGAATGTGGTTTTCTGCCCACATATAGCAGAGACCGTCTCTAGAGGCTTCATTCTCTTATTATTGTGTAATGAGGCTGATTCATTCTGGTGATCATTGAAGGGACACCTGGCAGTATTTTTGAGTTAATTAACTACCATCGCCGATACTTACAGTAAAGCAGTCATCAACAGGTGAACGTGGACTCTCCTGGCAGCTTTCGCTTGGATAAGCATCGCAAAAAAAAAAAAATCAGATTGGACGTACCGCAGTAAAACTATTCACATTTGTATCCACTGTTGGTAGTCTAGCATGAAACACAATTAGGGGAGGAAACAAAACACTTTTCATGACAGTGTACTGTGTATTTTCAGACAGGCATGTCAGAGGGCACCACTAAAACTACAGAGGGCGACTTTAATTTGAAAATGTGACAAGCGGTAGTGCTCCTTTAAATGAGCACTAGACTGTACAGCTAAATTACTCTGCCTTATGCTGTTGATGCTGTCGGCAGTATGGTAAGGCCATGTCATCACAGGCAAGACAGACGCACGCACATGCACGCACACGCAGACACAGACGCACACGTACACACACACACACACACACACACACGTACGCGCGCGCACACACACACACACACACACACACACACAAATGTCATGACCCCGGGGCCCCATTACACTGCTGTGCTGGGGCTGGTATAGCGTAAGAAAGTCACTACCATGAAGCTCCCCTGGTAGCACCCAGAGCCGCTGACAGCTTTGGCCGGGCCCGGGACAAAGTCACCTGAAAGTTCCCTACCACCAAATACATACAAATGTAATGGGGGCACAATTCTGGGCTCTCCCTCTCCCTGGGCCCAGGACAACTGACCCCTTTGCGCCCCCTATTAGCTTCCCTGGTAGTACCACCACCTCCACCCCCCCAGCACCTCTCCACTCCTCTCATCCTCTGCCAAACCTGCTTCCTACACAGAGGACCGGCGGTCTGCTGGGAGAAATGCTTGTGTGCTTTTGAAGTGGTTGCGGTGAGTAAGTGTGTGTGTGTGTGTGTGTGTGTGTGTGTGTGTGAGAGAGAGAGAGAGAGAGAGAGAGAGAGAGAGAGGGGAAAAAAGAAAGAAAGAAAGAAAGAAAGAAAGAAAGAAAGAAAGAAAGAAAGAAAGAAAGAAGGAGGATGTGTGGAAAGAGAGAGAAAGAAGGAGGGGGGACGAAAGGGAAAGGGGGAGAAAATAGAAGTGAGGGACTTTCAAAGAAGGAAAAAAAGAGGGGAAAATGAAAAAGGAGTGAATGTTTAAATCATTGGCTAGCCAGCCATGTCGCCGTGTGTGCTGTTTTGGGAGGAGAGTATGAGTAGACATGCTGCTGACCCATGGAAGCAGATTTATACGATAGAGTTCCTCTCTCTCTCTCTCCCTCTCTCTCACTCTCTCTCTCTCTCTCTCTCTCTCTCTCTCTCTCTCTCTCTCTCTCTCTCTCTCTATCTCTTTCTCCCTCCCCTTGTCTATCCCCTTCTCTCTCTCTTCATTCACCCTCTCTCCCTCTCTCTTTCCCCACTGCTCCGGTTATAATATAACTTCTTGATTGTGGATTTGCTCCTGACCCCTGATTGCCCTTTTTGTCTATGTCACAACTCGCTCATCTCTCTCTCTCTCTCTCTCTCTCTCTCTCTCTCTCTCTCTCTCTCTCTCTCTCTCTCTCTCTCTCTCTCTCTCTCTCTCTCTCTCTCTCTCTCTCTCTCTGTGAAAGTCACTGGGGCTGGTCAGTGATTACTCAGAACATCCTGCCCAAACTCTAATGCTATTTGTTCAGAGGGCTGTGGACAGGGACCAGGGCAAAAATCACTTGAAAGGCCCCCCCTCTCAATATGTAGGCTGCAATGGGGTCCCGATTCTGCCCCTCCCCCCCTTTTGCTGGGCCTGTGACAACGGACCCTTTTGTCGCCTCCCTGTCAGGGGGCCTGCCGTGGGAATGAAAAGATCTGATGGCGTGCAGATGCTAGTCGTCCGGTCCCTTGATCAGGGTAGGCAACATGGAGGGGCAAAGGGGCCAGTTGCCCCAGGCCCAGGGCGAGGGGGTGCCCAGATTTGGGATCTCGTTATATTGCATGTATTGGGTGGAGGGCCCTTTCAGATGACCTTGTCCTGGGCCCGGCCAAAGCTGTCAGCGGCCCTGCCCTTGATACTGTAGTTTGCGTTCATCGGATTTAGTTTGTTTTTTGGAGAGGGTCTTATCTATCCTATTACATTATTCCGTTCGTGTTATTTCATTTGACCTCGCCTTTCATCCCACGGTGCATCCGATTACAACACGGATGTTCCTAACAAATCGGACAAATCTGTTTTGCTATGTAAATCAAGCTAGAGGAATACACTGTACTAACAGTGACTTAGTATGCAAATTATACACGGCAGTCAGTGTCCCGCTTTATATTGAGGATTTTTCAGTGGCGGTTGGGCGAGCAGGACTAGGCTGCCATAAGACTCTGCGCTATGACAAAGTGCAGGGGAGGGACAGACGGCAGATGGTCCAGGGAGAGGTCCGGGCAGAGGTGGAAGAGGAGCGGCGCAGCTAAACAGTGGCCATGCGTCAGCAGGGGGCTTGGACCAATTGGGAGCATGCACTGACTCGGAAGATCACCTGGTCAGAACTTTGGAGGTCAGAGCCAGCAAGACTCAAGTTTCTGATCCAGTCAGTGTATGATGTCCTACCAAGTCCAGCCAATCTGCATTGCTGGGGGCTAGCTGAAGCACCATCTTGTCCTCTATGCCCGGCAAGAGGATCGCTGGAGCACATCTTAAGCTGCTGCCCGAAAGCTCTGGGAGAGGGGAGGTACAGATGGCGCCATGACCAGGTGCTGAAGGCAGTAGCGGACACCATCTGTGCTGGAATCCAGCAAAGCAAGCACCAGCCCTTAGCAAGGCCACACATTGCCTTCGTCAGGGCCGGAGAGAGGCCTCAGTCACAGCCAAAGGTCCCAGCTGGGCTACTATCCACAGCGGGTGACTGGCAGCTGAAGGTGGACCTGGGGAGTCAATTGAAGTTTCCGCAGCACATCACCAGCACTAAACTCAGGCCAGACATGGTCCTAACATCAGAGAGTACAAAGCAGGTGGTGCTGTTGGAACTCACAGTCCCCTGGGAAGACCGGATTGAGGAGGCCTTTGAGCGGAAAAAGGCGAAGTACCTGGAGCTGGTGGACGACTGCAGGCTGAAAGGATGGAGGGCCCGCTGTGAGCCAATTGAGGTTGGCTGCAGAGGATTTCCAGGACAGAGCCTGCACCGGTCACTCAGGCTACTTGGAATCAGAGGTGCTCAAGAAAGGAAAGCCACCAGAAACATCTGTGAGGCAGCTGAGAGAGCCTCAAGGTGGCTGTGGATAAAAAGGGGCGACACATGGCTTAGTGCGCTGCTTGGACACAAGTCGGGGTCTGATCAGCCCCGGCTGGGTCGCCCAGGTGAGGGTGTTCAATGATCAAAGACCCGAAACACCCCGTGATCTCTGGGTTCATTGCTGAGGATGTGTCCAAGCTGCACCACTAAGGTGTTTCTGTTAACTTTAACACTGTTGACGGAGTTGCAATAAAAAAAGAATGAAATAGTAGATAGTCTATTCAACAGTCTATGTAAACAAAATCTTTGCACTACTACATATTGCATATCCAATTTAAAGTGTATTCTAGCAGACAAATCCGTTTTAGGTAAAGGAAGGTCCAGGAATAACCTGCAGGGGATGTACACTGTTATAAGTGACCCATGGTTTTACAGTGAAA
>NC_085873.1:28527157-28537157 GCF_034702125.1 Engraulis encrasicolus
TTTGTATGTTTACTTTAAAGGGGCTCTATGTAGATAGGATTACAAGTTTAATTAATCACTGCCCCGAGTCAGCTGATGCTTATTAAGTGTAATGATGATGAGTCACGCGACCACTTTCACGGTCTGCTATCAGAAAACCCCAAATGTAACTTTTGTGGGAGAGGTCTGCTACCAGTGTCGTGGGAAACACTTCTCATACAAAAAAATCACTTTACATACCGTATTCAGATTTGTGTCAACTGCTGGCAGTCCGTGATGAAAAACATTCTCACAGCGAGTTTATTTAAACTGCAATTTTTCATAGGTAGATTTTGAGACAGACATGCCACGGGCACCACGCGAACTACTTCATCCTACAGTGTGTTCCTTTAAGAGACGCGTTTAAAATATAAGATGTGGCCAGTGTTAAATGTGCTGTTCCATCTACATGGTGAAGAGCAGGAAGCCACTGAAGGTGTTGTAGTTCATGCTGCTGTCATAGACAGCTGTGTTGGCTCTAAGCTCTACATAGACGTTATCTACGGCCTCCAGGGCGATCACTGCAGCTTTACTGCACATGTCATGGGGATCTGACCACTAGCTGCTCACTATTTTTCATCAGACTCACAACCGACCTTTCGGGGACATGCCCGTTGTTGAACACAGAGAACCGGAAGAAGTACATTCCTTTGACCAGCGCTGTGAACACACCTGTTGGAGAACGCAAACTCAGTTAGATGCATTTCCACAAGGTTCACTTGTCTTGTCTCTAGCTACAGTATGCCTCATAAGGAAGTACGCCCCTCACATTTTTGCAGATTTGTAAGTATATCTTTTCATAGGACAACATTAAAGATTTTTTTTTGTGAGTGATCAACAAATTTAATCAGTTATATAAGTTGTTAACAAGTCACTAATCATTGTGTGAGAGTGAAATTTCTTTAATGTCCTATGAAAAGAAATACTTACAAATCTGCAAAAATGTGAGGGGTGTACTCACTTATGAGACATACTGTATCTCTTTCCCTGTAACGTGATACATACCTGTGGAAGGATTGTAACCACTGCCGGTGTTGGAGAAGACTTTCTTATATTTGAGAGGGGTGGCCACAGTGAAGGGTCCAGTGGTCCCAGAACCGGACTCCATGAGAGCGGCAGAGAAGGCCACCTGAGGGTGACCTGAAATCACAAAACAACCAGAAGCACACGGTTGAGAATTTACCTGAGGTCTACTAGCCTCGCGCGCCATCCTACATACTTCCGCCAAAGGATTGGCTCCACTACTAGTCTTGCCCCTGTTTTCTGTGGAGCGATGTTAGCAGTATGGATCTGACCGGCTAACCCTCCCCAGAAAACAGCCAATAAGCGAATACGTGCCCCACGTGGGGGCAAAATGGGGAGGACGCTCGTGATGATGACGTAAATGTCTGCGACAATGGCTCTGATCTGCGCTATGTTGTTGTTGAGTAACTGTCTGCGATTGAGTGAGAGCTGTCCAATCATTTCAAACCACAACTGATTCAAACTTCCCGCTTTCTGCAATAGTCCGGCAGCCAAAAGCCAAATATCAGCCGAACCCAGTTTCGTCTGATAAAGTTTTTTTCTTTGCAGTTTGTGGTTGCCTAAGGTGTACCTATTAAGATTCCAGACGATGCCCGGTGATATCCCTTGAGCATTTTCAGATATTGAGCCTTTTATGCTTGATGTGCTGCAGCCATAGATTACAACAGTCTTTGGCTCCCAATTCATGTTATGCTGACCAAATACCCTATACCATACTTATTTTGTGTTTGTTTACATGATGGGATGTGTATAAGAACAGGTGGTGAGGTACGGACATCAGTGGGGGTGGGGTCATGCATGTTTGGGGGCGGGGCATTCACCCAAAAAGCCTGATTTTCCAAGTCGGAGACACAAAGGCCAACATTTCACCAAACGTGGCTTTATATCTCATAGTGGGTTGTTTGGTTTTGCTGTTTGTAGTTGTCCAACACTTACCCATCAGGATAAGAGTGGGTGATGTGCCAATTTCAGATATTAACCCTTTCATGTTGATTTCGCTGCAGCCATAGCCCACAAGCTTTTGACAGCTTCATAACTGCACTATGATTAACCATAGAGCATTCTGGGTGGTAGGCCTGCCACATCAAAGTGGATAAAGTGTCCTCGTACCAAATAAATTTTAGACAATTACATAACTAGCTGTTTGTCAAGCAGAAATATGTAACATTTAGGCGAATATTGGTGGTGTCAGCTTAGACATACCCAGAAAGGATTACCGGTACTAATTCAACACAGAATTTCACCATTTCATACATTGCTATTTACTCTTCCTGTGCTGTTGTAACACAAAATAAAAATTTTAAGTAATAATTACATAATTTTTGGCTGATTATTTGTTTGCCTACAAAGTACATAATTTCAGTGGTGGTCGTATTAACATGGAAAGAGATAAAATTAAAAATGTAAATCCACAAAATGACATTGTAATTGACCTTTTACCAGCCCATGCCATATCAGGGTGTGACACTGTGGCATCCTATTTTGGTATTGGTAAAGGCTCTGTTATCAAGACCCTAAAAGCTGGATATCACTTGACATCAATTGGTAATGTGCTGGCACCATTCCAACAACTTTCCAGTGAGGCCACTAACTTTGTGTCGGCATGTTATGACATTCCAGACAGTATCAGCATGTCACATACAATGTTGCTGGTATGGGGAAAAAAGAATGGGAAAGGTCATTTATCTTCACCTAACCTGGCTGCTCTTCCACCAACAACAGAGGCATTTCTTGAGAATGTGAAAAGGGCTCATTTTCAAGCAATATTGTGGAGGACATTGGTTCACACTCCACCTGAACTATCTCCTGAAGACCCATGCAACAAAGCACTGATACCAATAAGTGTTCCAGAAAAGGTCAAAGTGGCACCAGACTACATTTTACAGATGATCAGATGTGGTTGCAAGAGTACAAGCCCCTGCAATTCTAAGAAATGTAGCTGTGCTGCAAACAGTGTGCCTTGCACCATTTGCAGTGCATGTTTTCGGCTGGGATGCTGCCGAACCAATGTTGTGTGAGCTTTACTGTGTGTGTGTGTGTGTGTGTGTGTGTGTGTGTGTGTGTGTGTGTGTGTGTGTGTGTGTGTGTGTGTGTGTGTGTGTGTGTGTGTGTGTGTGTGTGTGTGTGTGCGCGTGTAGTATAATGTAGGCTATAGGTGTTTTAGGTGTTAGGACTCTGTATGTTGTATAGGTGTAGACAGGTCTTTCTGTGCAAATTTAAATGCATGTACATGTCTTATTTGATGGCTTCATGGACTTTTAAGTGATCATTTAATACCAGTCAGGATACACTGGATTGACTTAATTTTTTGACTCAACCGTATATATAATGTATAGCTGTTTTCCTATGTTTAGACCTCTCTCTCTCTCTCTCTCTCTCTCTCTCTCTCTCTCTCTCTCTCTGAGCGTGCGGTACTGTATGTTGCAGTGTATATAGGTCTTTCTGTGTAAATTTAAATGCATCTGCTCACTAACTTCTACATGTGTACAATTGAATCAGTAATTACATACAGCATTACACCCTGGTACACCAGCTGCACACACGACAACAAGATGTTACAGCGCATCATTAAAACAGCAGAGAGAATCATTGGATGCCAACTACCCACACTTGAGGAGATCCACCATACACGCTGCACAAACAGAGCATTAAACATCCTTAAAGATCACACACACCCTGGTCACAGGCTCTTCACCATGCTACCATCTGGCAGGCGCTTCAGGACTCTGCGTGCCCGCACTACAAGAATGAAGGACAGCTTTTACCCTACTGCCATTAGACTCTTGAACTCAATTCGTCACCTGCCCCCCCTCAATACTTCAGGACTATCGATACTGTGAGATGCACATGGATTTTTATGGATTTTATTTATTTATTGTTAATATATCTTTTATTTTGTGGGCATTTGTGGGTTGCTACTAAACATAATCTCGCTATATTTATATAGTGACAATAAAGTCTACTCTACTCTCTCTACTCTACTATGTACAGATCTTATTTGATGGCTTTATGGATTTAAGTGATCATTCAATACCAGTCTGGATACACTGTATATGTCATTTCTTTACTCATCTTTTGGAACAGCCAACGACTGCTCACCAGTTACCCCCACACTCTGTTGTTCTTTTTTTTTTCTTTTATGTTGGCTATTTGTGGTAGGCTACCTACCGGCGATGTTGTCATGTATGTTGTCATGATGTGATGTTATGCAGGATCTCATACTGCACAATCCATTCCATACTTTACAGTCTTATTCTAAGCAATGTTGTGAATGTTTTTACTGAGGCATTTGTTTATTTGTCATTCATGACCTGATTTATATAACTAAATGCATAAAAATAGGCTGAAATCGCATTTTTTAAGGTTATTAGCAGTATTTTCTCTGTACCTGGATAACAAAAGGAGATAGCCACAATTAACCACAGTAAATATTCTTGTATATAGGATATTAACAAAATAAAAAAGGAATTTTGAAGCTGGCATTTTCAGGTGGTCAGATTCATTGCATCAAAATATAATGCAAATTAGTGCATATTTAATTAGATAATAGCCTAATTAGCATATTTAAACATAAAATATAGAAAACTTGTAATACATTTTTTTCTCCAATTCATACGAGTAATCATCTGATAAAGTTTCATATTGATATCTGCAAGTTAAAAAAAATACCCTATTCACCTACAGTGTCTCGTCTTATTTGTGGGATTGCTGTTATGAAAGGGTTAATTATTACCCCATATTGGGTTTGTTTCAATAAGGGCAGTGTTAAGGCAGTCCAATGTGAATGTTTTTCAGGTAATATAAGCAATTTGGTACATTTTGTAACATTATTCACAGTAATATGGTGTCTTTAGTTTTTTGTCATAATTTGCATTTATGGGACAATAAAGGCTCAAAATCTGAAAATGCTCAAGTGATATCACCGGGCATCGTCTGAAATCTTGAAGACTTGCCTAAAATCTGTCAGATAAAGCAAAAAAAAGAACTTTATCAAAGAAATCTGGGTTCAACCCCACGGCTCCCGGACTACAATCGCGTCAGATCACACTACCTCCAGACAATGAATACGAAAAGAAATGGTAGTATTATGGGATGGTCAGGACCAGGCTAGAGGTCTACCTGAAAGCATGAAAAATCCACAGGCGATAAGGAAAATTTGATACACTTTTCTCATCAAGAGATAACACACACTCTCACTCTTCCTCTTCTCCCTCTCTTTCTCTCTCTCACACACACACACACACACACACACACACACACACACACACACACACACACACACACACACACACACACACACACACACACACACACACACACACACTGAATCATGAATCAGTACCTCCAATAAGGCCTCTCAGCTCCTCCACGTTCTTCTCGCTCTGTTCCAGTCTGGTCTCTAGAACCTTCATCTTCTCCATCAACATGGCGATGTTTTGAGTAACAGAGCAGAGAGCACAGCCGCTGGAAAACTCTCCTTCACAGCCTGTTTGGGGTTCACAAACACAGCAGCCCAAAGCCACCAACAGCACTGCCATACTCTTCATCATCTCGGTCATCATCTTCATCTTCATCCACGCCTCTCTGGATATCTGTGTCTCTCAGAGCTGTGCCTCATATATACACCTCAACGCCGATGCTCCCATTTACTTCATTTTAATCTTGTGACGTTTCAAGATTAAAATGAAGTAAATGGGAGCATCGGTGTTGCGGTTCTTCTTTTTTCATTATTTTATGAACTTAACGTCTTTTGAACCTGCACCCGAAAGCATCTGGATGTGCGTGAGATTGGACTTTGATAAGCTCATGTATACTCCTCCTCATGAGGTGTTGCACAAGACAGGAAAAATAACTTCATGAAAGAGGTTTTGTATTGTATTGCAAAAAAGAAATGTTCCCAATGGCGGGAGAGCACACAAAACTCTAGCAACCCCCTGAAAAAGTCAGGGGGGCATGACCGTAACTACCATTGAGGACACAGAGGTCATGTCCTCTGTATTTTTACTCAGAAATGTTAAATGTATCTATGATGAAAAGCGATATATGATCAACAATGATGGATTCAGTCTATATAAGCCACCCCCATTTATCCTGAAGACAGTGATTAATGAAAACAATGTTAAGACTTTGAATAATTTGAAGCATTCTAAATGCGCTCAGTATTTAACCCCGGTATTTGAAAATGTCTCGTTACGGCCCTGCAGGGAGGGGAGTGGAGATGCTTTGGGTGCAGGGATACGTTTGTTTTAGCAGCTTAATGAAAGACAGACCACTGGACACTCCGTGAAAAAAAATGAATGTTTTGGTGCAGTTTTTAACACCCCAGCACAGCTGTGTCTTGTGTGTTGAGGTCCTTGGTTGTAAAAAGCAAAATCTGTTACTTCACATCACAAAAATGTGATGGCGTTTTAGCCACTTGTGCATTAACAGTTGTGGTTAACATGATTTATTGCAATTTAATTGCAATTGCAATTGACTTATTTCAACAATGACCTATTGTGTGTGCAGTCCTTTCTTTCATGAGACATGAGCACTGCAGACTTCCTTAGCGAAGCCTATTCACTGCCATGGAGACACACGCATGCACGCACGCATGCACACACACACACACACACACACACACACACACACACACACACACACACACACACACACACACACACACACACACACACACACACACACTACTTGTGTTTGGAATGCACAGTTCATTTTTCTGGCAATTGGTCTCAAACATCATCATATCATGTTTATGCTGAGACTGCAGATGTTTGGAGCCCAATAAACCCAATAAAGCCATGAAATATAATCAGTGCATCTTGTCCTTTTGATATACTCTAAATAGCAATGATCACGTGCCTTCGCTTTCTCCCGCAGGTATTTTAAATCATAACTCTGAGAGATTCATATCGCTTCATATTGCAGGGCCAAGCCAAAAGCGGCTTGTTTCTTTTTGGAGTCACAGGAGATGACAGTGAAAGCATTAAAAAAAGCAGTTTTGCCGTTTTTTTCCCCTTTAACCTGGTCAGCCACTTGTCATTGATGTAGCACACTGTGTCACATTCACTACATGAGAACACAGAGAGCAATAAATAACCCTCGCTGATAGGTCAATCCATTCATCTGTCATCCCACCAAATACCCTTAACCAGGTTCCCAAAGTGGGGGTTGTGTCCCTAAGGGGGGGCTGTGGACGTACAGAAGGGTCTTCTTCGCATAAAAACATGAAAACCATGCTTAACAGAATTCCATGACATTGTATAGTAACAACATATTGTATTTACTGTGAATTTCCAATTTATACTGTAGCAATATTAACCTGTTAAGGCATGGCTTTATAAATGTGCTGTTACCAGAATGACAATGACCAAGTCTTAGTGCATCACTAAAGGCCTTGTGCCATTGTCACTGTACATTGTAGTGTCATTGTAGTGTAGTACTATGGTAGCAAACTTTTCAATGCCTATTACAGCGTTCTACTGGTGTAACGGCGTGCATTATGGGGTTAACGGACAAAAAATGGCAACAAATCTTTGACGTTTGAAATATTGGGGGGGGGGGGGGTGGTGTACAAGGGGGTCCCAGAAGAAAAGCTTTGGGAACTGCCACTGCTCTCGTCTGTAGGTGTGAGTGTGGACCATGCATGTTCTCTGGAGGTTACGCTTGGCTAGCGGCCTCAATAGGACATGACCTCAGTCAGCTAACACTGCCATCACTCACCCTTTCAAGAGGTCACGGGGGGTCAAATGACTCAAGTCTACGGGGTCAATGGTCGTTATGATGAAGATCTACTCCACATGTAGATCTCCACATGTAGAGAGCAGCACCCCTGTTAAACAACGGCGTGATTAGCTGAATTGAGAACGTGCCACGTATGCCAAAGATATGGCACGTCCTCTGTCTGTCTGTCTGTCTGTCTGTCTGTCTGTCTGTCTGTCTGTCTGTCTGTCTGTCTGTCTGTCTGTCTGTCTGTCTGTCTGTCTGTCTGTCTCTCTCTCTCTCTTTCTCTCAATTCAAAATTCCAAACTTTTTTTTTATTGCCATGACCATTTAGTGTAATTTTGCCAAAGCATTTCAGATACAAATTAAGAATGAATTACACTGAAAAAAAGGAAACATGTTACTATAATACAATAACTGTGTGTGTGTGTGTGTGTGTGTGTGTGTGTGTGTGTGTGTGTGTGTGTGTGTGTGTGTGTGTGTGTGTGTGTGTGTGTGTGTGTGTGTGTGTGTGTGTGTGTGTGTGTGTGTGTGTGTGTGTTTCCACACGCTCTGAAATCCCTGCAGTTTTGTATAGAGAGAGAGAGAGAGAGAAGGACAAAAGAGACAGAGACAGACAGAGAAAAGATGACCCAAAGAAAGAGAAAACAAAAATGCTATACAGAGGGAGAGAGAGACAGAGAGAGACAGAGAGAGAGAGACAGAGAGAGAGAGAGAGAGAGAGAGAGAGAGAGAGAGAGAGGGAGGGAGGAGAGAGAGAGAGAGAGAGAGAGAGAGAGAGAGAGAGAGAGACAGAGAGAGAGAGAGAGAGATGTACAGATAGAAAGAAGAAAGAAGAGAGGCAAAAAGAGACAACAAAGAGACAGAACCCCAGAGAGAAATAGGGAGACAGAGAGACAGAAAGAGAAAGAGAGCGAGAGAACAGATCTCCACATTGCCGGTAGCTGCCAGGAGGCCCCTCGTGTGATCTCAGTTGCCCCAGAGGATCATGGTCCTGCGGTGCGGCATGACAAACACTTCCTGTCCTGATTTTACACCTGTAGTCTCGCCACCACAAAACTCCCTGGAGACCCATGGGAAAGTTGGGAAAGTTTTTTTTGTAGGCCTACATTCTTCAATCCCCCTTCAGTTTTTTTTCGGCACGTTTGACCCACAAATGGTTTAAATTGGGACTAAACAGGCTATAAATGGTTGGTTACGATTTTCAGGAGTCTTAACATGGCAGACAGAGTTATAATTTCCTCCCTGGTACGTATATACTGTATCTTGGGTGAAAGTTCCACACTGAAGACCACAATTAGAAGGCAGTGTTTTTTCTTTTACTTTAGACTTTAGACCAGGGGTGTCAAACATACGGCCCGCGGGGCGCATCCGGCCCGCCAAAAGGTTCGATCCGGCCCGGATGTAAAAAAAAAAAAAAGACCCCCAGACCCCCCGCCAAAATGAACTGTCCCCTATTTTATTAATTGACAGTTGCCAATGAATGAATGAAATCAATGAAATTTTGCACACGATTATCAGTATTGCATTGTTTTCTACATATTCGACACACTTTTAAAACATGCTGAAAAGATAACGCGAAAGTATTGAAAACTAACCCTCTGCTTTATGGTTTTTTTTTGCGATAATGTTACTAATGCGGCCCGCTTGAGGTCCTCATGGGTTGTATGCGGCCCCCGGACCAAAATGAGTTTGACACCCCTGCTTTAGACGTTGGCGGTGTTTGTTTGTTCTGACAAGAGGAGATAGGGTATGCAGCAGAAGACTCACAGGCCCACCCGTCAGCTCGCTACACAGTAACTTTTGGACAGAAGGATAGAGGGCAAAGGAGACGTAAAACAGAGAAATGAAGGACAAAAGGAGAACGGTGTGAAGAAGTGAGATGAGTAGAGGTAGAAAGGAGGGATAGAGGAGGAGAAGGATAAGTAGAAGTGGAATGGATGCAGGGAGAACATAGAGTAGATCGATAGGAAGGAGAGAGTGACACAGAGAACACAGACAAGACGGCTGGATGGACAGTAAACAAAGTAGAAAGAAGGGCTGGTGTAAATGATTGAGTGAGAGATGGAGGTACAGAAATGAGGGCTGGATGGCGGGAAGGCAAAGGAGGGGTAAAAAAGGAGAGAGAGAGAGAGGGAGAGAGAGAGAGAGAGAGAGAGAGAGAGAGAGAGAGAGAGAGAGAGAGAGAGAGAGAGAGAGAGAGAGAGAGAGAGAGAAGGAGAGAGGGCTGGAAGATGAA
>NC_085873.1:28542157-28562157 GCF_034702125.1 Engraulis encrasicolus
ACGTAAAAGCAAGATATCAATGGTCCACAAGGTAGTGCTATATTTGGGTTTGACTTCCAGTAAACAACATGGTGCTCTAGAGAGCGCCTAGCAGGCCCACTGACAACTTCTGCCGGCCTCAGGACAAAGTCATCTGAAAGGGCCCTCCACTCCCCAATACATGCAATGCAGGCAATGAGGACCCAATTTTTGCCCCCCCCTCTCCCTGGGCCTGGGACAACAGATCGTTTTGTCCTCCTTCCCCAGTGTGCGGTAGGTAGGTAAGCTTAGTGTTTTCAGTGGAAGAGAAAACACATCATCCTTCCATCCTCCTCTCCACTCCACGCACACACAGCAGTTCCTGGTATTGTTCCCTCTATCCCCTTCAGAATGAGGGGATACTGATGCTATCGCCACTAGAAAAACAGCCAATGGCCAGTAAGGAAAGAAAAAAAAGAAGGGAAAAAAAACACTTCCTTCCACAAGTATGTGTTTTAGTTGCAAGTATTATCGTGGTGCGGGATGCATTAATCAATGTAACAATATCTTTTTTTGTTTCAGAAAAAAAACTGATGTTATCAGAAATGTTGGATGAAATATTTTACTAAAGAGAATGGGTATGTACATTTCCTTGTTCCTTGTTTGGCTTCTAAGACAATGTTCTGCACATATGCACACACAAGCACAAGCACACACACACTCACACATGCGCATGCACGCACGCACGCGCACGCACGCGCACGCACACATACACACACACACGTGTGGTGTTGAAAAGACGGCTCTGTGAGCCAAACCACAAATCCCCTGACTCAAGGCTCGTGTGTTCCGTTCACAGCCAGCACTACTTCAGTCATACCACAACATTGCTGCAGAAACGTTACGCTGAATTACCAGTCAGATTCATACTAAGGACGCCAGACAAATACGTAGGTTACTATTAGAATATGGCATGAAATGAAAGTCCATAGGGAAACTCAAACTCATTGTTATTGTGACACAGCACTCCACAGCACACAAGTGAACACTGCACACAATTAAATCGCATTTATGCCTCACCCGTGCAAGGGGGCAGCCCTCAATGGCGCCCCTAGGGAGCAGTGTGGCGGGACGGTACCCTGCTCAGGGTACCTCAGTCATGGAGAAGAGTACAGGTTGATTTCTCCCCCCACCAACCTGGCAGATCAGGAGTCGAACCGGCAACCTTTCGGCTACAAGTCTGATGCCCTAACCGCTTACCCATGACTGCCCATGGATAGATGACAACATTCAACTGATCAACTGTTTGCTTGCGTTCTGTTAATATGGGCTGCTTCATTGAGATGAGCTACCAACAGGCTTTTGATATAGCTTAAACCCAAAGCCTAGCCTGGGAAATCCCATGCTGCTTTGCACAATCGTTCCAATCGGAAAGACAGCATGGATTCTATCCCTCAGCGAGGGTTCCAGATCTTGGGCTCCAATCAAATAGCTGGGAGGGGTGGAAAGGCGATGACTGCCATTTGTTTGAATAGATACAACTGACATGATTGGTTATGGACTACATTCATGCCAAATGACGCATTCGTAACGCCCAATAAACAGCCATGGGCAATCGTAAACCACACCTTTCCTATGAGAAATTGCATAGTCTCCAGACTATCTCACTTGTGATCGTCTGGTCTTAACCAGACAACTCAAACCCTATTCCGAATCTAACTCCCAAGAGTTGCTATTGTAGTGCAGTAGTGCAGAGTAATACGTAGCTTGTTAGCTCTGCTTGAATGGTAACTCATGTCAACACCACACTGGTTCAAAAAACACGTAGACAGAAAGTGTTCTTGCAGTGTCAATTCAACATCCGAGAGTCAAACTAAACACTCTCTGTATCGGTACTGCTGTCCAAGTGTCAAATTAACGCTGCAAAATGTACCCAAAGTATTCACAGTACAAACATGCAGTGCTAACACTTGGAGAGTCGACCAAATGCAATTTAGAAGATATAAAAATGTACTCTCTAAAGAGTTGAATTTACACTGCAAATTTACTGTGCAGCCCAGTACTTCCCAAGTTTTTTTGTGTAAGGACCCCTTTTTGGACCTAACAATGTTTCACGAGCCATCCCCCATATTCTTAGACCTTTTTCTGTCCATTAATATTGTTAGATTTTCCATTAATTTGTATACTATTGCTAGAAATTGACAGGAAAGGCAAAGCAACCCTCTATTACCCAGACATACAAGCTGTACTACTAACCAATTTATAGAATTATGTTAGCATGAAAACAATTAAGAAATCCACATGATATCAGCTAAGTCCCTCCTGTCCAGGACCCCCCAGGCAGTACTTCCACTACCACCACCCCCACGGGTCCCGGCCCCCAGTTTGGGAACCACTGGTGTAGATAAGTTGACCTTCGCAGGGGCTCTTTTGATGTGATAACAGACACACACATCCTGTGAGCCGCCTGGTGCAACTGAAACAGGAGAGACAGAGGGGTGAGGGTAGGAGGGGGTTAAACTCGGGTCACTCACACACTGAGGACTTACTGCCTTCCACATGGTTATGGAGCCACTGGCATCCCAAAACACATCTCTCTTTTCTTCTCGCTCTCTTTTCTTCTCTCGTTCTCTGTCTTTCTCGTTCTCTGTCTTTCTCTCTCTCTCTCTCTCTCTCTCTCCCTCAACCATCTCTCTTTTCTTCTCTAGTTCTCTCTCTTTCTCACTCCACAGCCTGTGCTGCATCTCTCTCTCTCTCTCTCTCTCTCTCTCTCTCTCTCTCTCTCTCTCTCTCTCTCTCTCTCTCTCTCTCTCCCTCTCTCTCTCTCTCTCTCTCTCTCTCCCTCGCCCATTCTCGTTCTGTCTTGGCCTTTTCTCAATTCTTTTGCTCTACACACTTATACCACATATACTGTATATTGCCCTGTCACCGTATAGCTTTACTTCCCTGTCCATTCCCATTTTGGTGATCAATTAAGCCATGCCACAATATGAGACTCACTGTCATTACTGTTTTATTTCCCTGTGTCTGCTGATGAGACAAGGCAGAATAAATGCCCAGTAAACGCTCTCTCCTTGTCCTGAAGGATTGACTTTGACCACCCCTTTTACACTAGGGAGGTTGTCATGAAAGGGTTTGTAGTCCTTGACTGCCTCAGCTGTGGGACCAAGGCCAGCCGCTGACAGTTTTTGCTGGTCTCAGAGTAAAAAAGCATCCACCTTTCAATATAAGCAATGTAATGGGGGATCACATTCTGGGCCTCCCTTAGCCTGATTATCATCGACGTTCAAATTTCTTCGAGACTTGGTCTGACCAAGAGCATAACAATTAACGTTTCCCAAACGGCATGGTTGACCTGCCTCCATTGGTTTGCGTTTGGTTGTTTGCTTACCGACAAAGTGGGAAGAGTTCCCGTGTTTGCAGGAACTCAGAAAGTACTCGCATTGCTCTTGACCTGACTAGTTGCAATGCTGAAAGTCTTGCGTCACTAGGAGAGCACAGCCTGGCTAGGCCTCCCTATCCCTGGGCCCGGGACAACTAACCTGTTTGTCCCCGCTTACTGGCAGGTCGGTGTGGGACTGCAGAGCATGGTGACAGCAGTACGGTAACGCTTTAGAATAAGGTTCTTCTAATAAGCGTCAATAGTCACTAGTAAGCAGGTAGTAATACCCTTACAAGTGCCCAATAACATGCTTATTAACTTTGTTAACAGCTTATAAGCTGCTTATTATGTATTTATAGTGGTTTATTTTTTTGTATTATTTACATCGGCACACATATCCATCTTGATATGCTGACTAATAGTAGATATGGAGGCATTGGGAAAAAAACTAAATTTTCCAGATGGCTGCCATGTGTACCGATTTTCATGCTTTTACTCAAATAAAGTTACTCATCAGATGTTAACAACGTTAATAAGCATGTTAACAAAGTTAATATGCATGTTATTGGGCACTTGTAAGGGTATTACTACCTGCTTTCTAGTGACAATAAACGCTTATTAGAAGAACCTTATTCTAAAGCGTTACCGAAATATATACTGTAAAATACCATGTAAATAAAGCTACTAAAATCTACTGCTTGAATGTGTGTTTCAGTGTTGCGAATGATTTTTGTTTTTCACCCCAAAACAAAATGGACTCAAGATATTTTATCATGGGATTAAACCAATACTTATTTTTCTGTCCCAGAAACCACAATGGTATTCATCACAAAAACTCAACTTTGTCTTTTCTCTTGTCCTTTGCACGGCACAATAGCCCCGTGGCTACTGGCCTGGCCCCGTTTGTGAAAATACTGCAGTGCCCACTCTCAGGGAAGCCGACAAGGGGGGAGCAAAGGGGTCAGTTGTCCCGGGCCTGGGAGATTGGGGCCCATAATTGGGTCCTCATTACATTGTATGTATTGGGTTGGGGGCCATTTCAGAAGGCTTTGTCCTGGGCCCAGCCAAAGCTGTCAGCGCCCCTGCCCACTCTGGCAATTCAGCTCTGCTTGCATGACGCTGTTTTCAATCTTCGACTTCTTCACAGATGAAATAGCAGAGTTTATCAACAAGAAGAATCTAGAACCTGGAGGAATCCAAATCTTTGGAATGTCTCTGGGCAGTTCATGTGGAAACACTTTCCAAGGATTTTGTGCTTGGGAGTGGACCTTGACATGATTCTGAGTGAATCTCTGGACAAAATCATTGCAATAATCACTTAAGAAAATTACTTCACTAAGTATTAGGAATCATTCCAGGCAGAGGTGTATAACGTAGAAGTGCTGTTACAGCACTGAACTCTAATTCCCACACATGTAATTTTATTAATCACTGTTAAGAATGATGTTCACAGTATACTAATAATATTAATAATGTGTCTATGTATTATAGTAATGATTTGATTAAAGGATAGTTCCGGCGTAAAATGAAAGTTTCACCATCGCTTTCTCATGCCACATAATGTATCTAATGATGAGCCATTCTGGGCAATGCCGCGCCGTTATGGTGTTAGCTAATTTTAAGCTTTTTGGCGAAAAACGCAGCCAATGCATCACGGCGGGGCCAATTATAGGCCTATTATTTTCTGATGTTTCCCCGCTATAAACAACCTCAAAAACGCTACACACTTCATCACAAAGGTCTCGTCAATCAAACCAAGGCAGAGACGATCATCCGACCACACAGTCTTTCAATGGCCAGTGTTTTCAGAGGTGTCTCACTGTTGCAACTCTCTGACCCGGATGCAGGCTACTCAATCAGGTGGCTAGGTAGGCTAAACATGGTCCGCGGTTCTTACACCGGCTGCGACCGTAAAATGAAAAGCTGGAACCCAGACCGTTTTCACCGACTGCCACTGTCTAAACCAGCCATATTATGGGAATGGATAATAGCATTAGAAGTGGACGAAACTGACATAAAAACCCTGAGGGATCGCTACTACCGTGTGTGGAGGGAGCATTTCGAGGATGATGACTAGGCTACAAGAAGAGTAAGGGAGCTGGAACACCTAAACGAAACCGTCTAAAGATGAATGCTGTACCAAAAAGGCGCATGGCTATGGAGGTATGTTTGAAGAGAGAGAAACATGTGTAAATGTGTCTGGCTCATGAATCTTGAGTGTCTTTGAATCTGTGAAACTGGTTGCAACACCGCGCGTCTTTGCCAGCTAGCACTCTGTTTTGGGAAGGCATACAGGTGCAGTAAATGTAGCCCACTACAGGAGATAATAAACTGTCAAAACAAACTAGCGCGGGATGGCAAGTGAAATTGTGAAATTGTGCGACCTGAGGCATTCGATGTGGTTGATGTCAAGCATGCTAGAGTAGTTTCAGTGAAGTAGACACTAATTGACCAGGGCGCGCGAGGTCAGATGGACCATTACGCAACGGAGGAGGGCTGGAGGATTTTTTTATAAAGTCGTACTAGAATGTAAGTACACCACCAGTGGTGTGTTATTACAAAGTTGAATCCATGTTATATTATACCGTGTTGCAATTACTTTGTAAGAGTAGTCTGCCTACCTTATCGAACGTCTGGGAGTGATAAAACCACCTGGGGCTACACGTCCGGGAGTGATCTCAGTTGGGAGTGTCCTCAGTTGGGAGTGTCCATCTGCCACCGGTACTCTCCATACAACTCTTCAAATCTGCTGCCTGCACACACGGTAGTCCACTTCTGATGCTATTAGCCATTCCTGTAATATGGCTGGTTTAGACAGTGGCAGTCGGTGAAAACGGTCAGGGTTCCAGCTTTTCATTTTACGGTCGCAGCCGGTGTAAGAACCGCGGACCATGTTTAGCCTACATAGCCACCTGATTGAGTAGCCTGCATCCGGGTCAGAGAGTTGCAAGTGAGACACCTCTGAAAACACTGGCCAGTGAAAGACTGTGTGGTCCGATGATCGTCTCTTTGCCTCGGTTTGATTGACGAGACCTTTGTGATGAAGTGTGTATCGTTTTTGAAGTTGTTTATAGCGGGGAAACATCAGAAAATAATAGGCCTATAATTGGCCCCGCCGTGATGCATTGGCTGCGTTTTTCGCCAAAAAGCTTAAAATTAGCTAACACCATAACGGCGCGGCATTGCCCAGAATGGCTCATCATTAGATACATTATGTGGCATGGGAAAGCGATGGTGAAACTTTCATTTTACGCCGGAACTATCCTTTAAGGACAATAGTAGTTTTGTACAGTACTGATGCTGTAAGATGTAGTAAACTAACTACATCATAGTAACTATACTTTCTCTGTCACACTCTCTGGATTGTCACGGCATTAACCCTATAGATAGAACATGCCGTAATGACTGGCTTTTGTTGTTCTGCGTCTCCTGAAAAGGAGCTGTGTGCTAGTGTAGTGCAGTGGAAAATTACGGCCGGAAGTTTGTTCGTGCATCCTAGAAGAAGGCTGCTGCTGCTGCTGCTTCTGCTTCTGATTTGCAGGAAGGAGAAGGGGACAGGGGGATCCTCAGGCAGCCCAGCTCCCTATTCCTTCACACACACTACCCAACCCCCCTGACAACGTCCTCGAAACACACACACACACGCACACAGACACACACACACAGAAATGTAAAGAGACAAACACATAGGTACATAGAAACACACACACACTCACACACACACATACCCCCACACACACACACACAGGAGCTGCCAAACGTTTACAGGAACCACGTAATTGGTGTTTTGTACAGTGCTGCCACATGCACACCAAAATGCTTCCTTGCGGACTCGTTCTTTCTTTATTTGAGGTTAGCAGTGGTCCAAAATTACTACAAACTAGAAGTTCTAGAACGCACAGTTTCACGTCATGGCTGGCTGATACTCTACTTGTAACTTCTAAGACATTTACATTTGAGGAATTTTTTGGGGGTTTTATGCTTTTTTTCCTCAGATGTGGGAAGTGAGTGGGAGAGAGATGGGAACGTGTTGGGAGATGATTTCGGGTCAGACTTGAAACCAAGTCCCCAGTTTATGGTACAGCACCTTAACCATGGTAATCCAAGATTTTCTTAAGATGGAGGGAGAGTTTTGGGCCCCCCAAGAAATTAACTCTGTAGACAAGAGTAGCTCTCAACTCTGAAAATACTTCACTGAAAATACTTCACAAAGAGTCAAATTTACACTATTTTGAGTGTGGGACCAAATGTTATTTAAAATGGAGTTCATTTCAACTCTGAAAAAGGTATATTAAACACTGGTGTTTTTCTAAGTGTGCGTGGGGGAGAGTTTTGGACCCCAAGAGCTCTGTTAAATGCTGGTCCTTCCATGGCCTTCCTGTTTGCGTCTTTGTGCAGTTTTTTGCATTCACAGTGTTACCCTATTCAGTACGCCTGGGCTCGTGGTGAGTGACTTCTTGGCAGACAAACGGTCCTTTCTTCCTGCAACTAGAGATTTATGCCATGGTCCCCCCTCACTCACTTCATTGTCCCTGCATGGCCACACAAATCCCATTACAGTTACCACGGTCACCGTGAAACAGGGGCCTAGCTGATTTTCTTTTTTCCCATATGTGCCCTCGATTGGTTATTTACACCCACGGTCAGACCTCACCAACAGCCCAACCCCTGTCTACAGTTCAAACTGTGGTGTTATAGTGGTCATTCTATGACACACAATTTACTGTAGTGTCTCTCTGTGACACTCACACATACACAATACCACGACTGGCGTAGCCCCTTACTGCAGCAGAGGTGTCCCGAGCGACCCTATTCATTTCCTGAAAATGCTTAAAGATGGCCTCTCAACGTCATTTAATTAATATTGCCGTGTTCCCAATTGTTATTGAATGTGTTACGCGTTGGTCCTGTTTTAAAAAACGTTCTGGTTGCTTTGTTTCAAGACGTTTTTGCAAGCTGGCAAGGTGGCTTGTGGAGAAACGAGAGAGTGTTCCGTGTTTCTCGTGGAAATGCGTCTCTGATTGGCTCACTCCTCCTGCTCTCGAAGAAACGCGTCTCTGATTGGCTCAGTCCTCCACTACTTGGAGAGAATGTAATGGGAAACAGAGTCGCCACTTCCCCGGGTGGTACTGCACTACAGGGGCGCCAACGGAGGCGTGCAGGCTCCATTCAGGGCTGTGCTCTTTCGACAGCGACCCCTAGGCGAGCTGCAGGCACGGAGCAACCAGAGTGAGCCGGCTTTATGTATGAGGCTTTGTGCTGTGTGTGTACCTGAGAGTAGCAACCAGCTGATAGCTAAGCTAAGCTATGTTTCGGGCCACCAGACATTGCTGGTTTTGAAAACAAGCAGAAAAAAATTACTCGACATGTTTTTAGATAAATGGGTCGATATAAACCTTTGTGGGCAACGCCTTCTTTCGACGTGACGAAACACAGAAAGGCTTTCGTGATTCGCTCGTTTCTCTGCAATATTTATGTAAATTGGGAAACACCGGGAAACACAGCCAGGAGAGTTGACGCACCGCTATGAGAGCCTTGCTAGTGAGTTTAACTTGGGGTGACCGTCCGATCTTCGAAAGGAGTGAGTAAAACTGAGTTTTATCGGAAGTTGGCCTTTAACTACATCATAACAGCATTGCCATGACATTATAGAGAGCCATAGTGCTGCGCTAAGCGGTTAAACTTAAATCCATTGGCTATTTACACCCAACGCCACCACCACCCCTGCCAATGTAACCAAGATCATCTTGCGCAGTCTGCCACTCGCGGCTCGAACCTGTGACCGACCAGTCAACGGGGTCCAGTCCGAGGACAGTACGATACCGCTGAGCTAAAGGTCCAGACCAATAGTTCAGCCACAGCGCTACCAATACTGTATGAGTCTTCGGGAGGGAGATTGACTAACGTTCTTCCGTCGAATTCTGATAGATGGCATTCGTTACACTCAATCCCCTAAAAGTCACTCCCACCCGGGTCTATGGCACCAATGTAATCAAGATCATCCTGTGCAGTCCGCCACTCTGAGCTCGAACCCGCGACCAACCAGTTTCACGGTCCAGTTTGGCATGGGAGGCACAGTACAATACCGCTGAGCTAAAGGCCCAGACAGCTCAGCGCTACTGTTTGAGGCTTTGCGAGGGACATTTACTAACATCCTACCGCCGAACTCTGCTAGTAGGTATCCGCTACATCTGGATTTCAATCTGGGGCATTTAAGTTCTCATTCTACATTTTTTATGGTCTTTTTAGACTTTATTATGGACAGGACAGTACAAGAGGTAGACAGGAAGCGAATAGGGAGAGAGACTGGGAGGGGGTCGGCAAAGGCAGGCGAGTGCCCTACCGGATGGCCACGGCAGGGCCATTAAGTTGCCATTCTATGACATGCAATGTAGGGCCTACTGTATGTGCAGCCGTGGGGCAGCCGTGGCCTAGTGGTTAGAGAGTTGGTCTTTCAATCTAGGGGTTGCAGGTTCGAATCCCCCCTGACCTCTCCATCCATGGCTGAAGTGCCCTTGAGCAAGGCACCTGACCCCACATTGCTCCAGGGACTGTAACCAATACTCTGAAAATAGTAACTGTAAGTCGCTTTGAATACAATGAAAGCGTCAGCTAAGTGCAATGTAATGTAATGTAATGTAATAATGTGCACCTGACACTCACACCCACACAATAACATGACTGGCGTGAATTTCAATTGATGGGTTACTCACACCCAAAATTACCACCCCTGCCTATACTGTGGTCTTTAAGCCACTGTGTAGCCGACTATGCACCATAGTCACCTGAAGTCATCTGAAAAGCCCCTCAACTCAATTTCATGTAATCCAATTCTACCTTACTCTACACCCCCCCCCCATCCGCTTCCCCACCAATATCTGATGTAAACTTCAATTGTTCCACCTCTGTGTGAGGGAAGGCTACTGATTTGTGTCCCTCGCGTCGATTCTCCTAAACCTCAGTAAAAACACCACCACCACCAGTCACACGGTATGGCCGCTTAATCTCCCATTTCATCTGGATCACAGCTGTCTGTCAAATCAGTCTGCACGATATGCTCCTAAAATAACCTCAATGGGAGAAATATGGACGCGGCCTGTGACTCCGCAGCCTGTTGTCAGGGCTGGGCTGAGACAAAAAAAAGGCGTGGGTTTTTTTTTTTGGCATAGCCCAGCCCATACTACAATTATGATGGGCTCCTTCCACTGTAGTCTACTAAGGACTCACCAATGGGCTGCCCACTCTAATTTGTGGGTCGATCTCAAAAGGGAAAATTGCACACACAAAAACACACACAAGAAAGATAAGCATTGGCCCCTGACGACTGTTGGCCCACCGGGAATATGCCCTGTATGCTAGATTACCCGTCCAGCCCTTTCTAGATGTAACAGAGCTTTGCCAACTCTCCATCACACTTCAGTCCACTCTCCCATCTGGCGTGCTGTGATTATTTCATCCAGACTATTATTCTGTGTGATTTTACACACTGGGAAGAAAATCTAAGGCTATTCATGGCACCGCATGCCCCATTTTTTTTACGGTGGAGATTATATAAAGCCACCAGGACATATTTTCAGATGTGTGCAGTAGACGTCCACAGCTGAGGCAGGCTGCCTGACTGACTGCTGGTCTGGGTTGATCAACCATGAAATGAAGGCAGTGGTGGGAATGTTTTAGGGATGGATGAGGGCTTCACATTTGCTCCCTGAGAAAACTGTAACTGGCAGGGGGTGAGTTGGAATTGGGGGGACCTAAAGCTCTGAAGTCAGGATTCACTACTGAGTAGCCTATTGCCCACAACTTTCGACCTAATATTGTCCCTTCACTTCTGCGCATTCTTATAACCTAACTCCCATAGCCTACTGTGATTTGATTTTTTTCTGGCGTTAATCTCACAAGTATGACGGACCGTTGAGTCAGCTTTGTTTTGTTTTGTATGTTGCGCTCAGTGAAAACTGGGCAAGTGGATATGAATGAAAGCCCGAGAGCCGACGCCTATGAAGGCTGACGATTGGCTCGTGACGTCTGACAGCCGCTTCGACGTCGCCTCTCACACTATTGCCGTCCGCGCGCGTAGGCGCATTTAGACTGTGAAACTGAACTTGTTCTACACACCGACTGACTGAAACTCGCCGCCCTGTCCGGGCTTCCATGTGGAAATATAGCGGTCGCTCCCTCCGGAAAGGATATTGTATCTGTTGAACCTGCCATTTCACCTCGCGCTTGAGCGCGCCAAGGAACTCTCGGGGATACAAGCCTCAGTTTTGAAAAGGTGATTATTGGACGAATAATTCACACCTTTCAGCCGTTATATGTCACGTGGATGGTGGAGTTATGTATTGACATAACTGACAGATTTCAAGGAAAGACAGTTTATGTATAAGCTACCGGTTGATGCGCGGACCCTGTGGCTGCAGTAGCCTACTGAAATTCCTCAGTAAGGTAAGATTTCCCGACGGAGACTCCATACACTCAATGCCCTCAGTATTGTTGCTGCCGTTCCGAGAACACCAACGTTACCTTGTGATATCCAATTTCAGTAATAGGTGGAATTTGTCCGTGGCACTATAGGGCGCTTCGCTGGGCACATCAACACTTGACTGTCAGCGAGCTATGTTTATCCCGTTTCTGGGATGTAGTCTACCGTAGGAGTAATTTTGGCGCTTCTCCGTCTGGTAGACTACATTTACGAACAGGAGGTTTAAAATATGCAAGAAAGCTGTTCATAAACCATAAAGACAGCGGCCGGACTATGCCATCCACAGACTCTCGTGATATCCACGGGTGGCTACGTTTTTTCCACCGTGGTCGCGATTCTTTCTCTTCATTATTGATTAATACAAGAGAGCAATCTCTGTTCCACGCATGGGGATTTCCCTGGACAGTGAACAACTGTTTCTTTCTTGAATAGTCTGAGTAGATGGCATTGACACAATCCCCCCCTTATTTCACCATATTGTTAAATGACTAGGCTATAGTGTGCTCATTCATTTTTTAAATGGCGCCATGTATGGCAGTCATCCTTTATTAGCCCAAATGTGACATTATTCAATATGAATCTAACTAGTTGCAATGTTATGCAGGTTTCAGAATACTGCATGTCCGAATAGGCTACGCGATTTAACAATTTTATTATGTGATGCAAATGCAGAAAAAACAATATTTTATCCAACAGAGAGACTTCGCTTGGTGGAAGGTGCGCGTGCAATAAAGCACTGAAGTAAAATTACTGAAAGCTCTACAGCCCCCAGGGGTCGTTAGAGAGCCCTCGAAGGGCGTTGAGCAAGACACAGCTAAGAGGGGACACACTATAGTCTAATTCATTTTTAATACTANGGGGGGGGGGGGCGTTGGCAGACTTCTGATGAGGTAAAGGGGGTAGCCTATTTGTTCAAAACAGGTTGAGAAACACTGGCCTACACTTTGTATGCCTGTGGGCCAAAGATAGGCTACAACAGATAGGCTACACAACAAATGCAATGCAATTTTCATAATAGCCTGCTGTGGAGCTCAGGGGTCACCAGACCACCAGACCAGCAGAGGCGTGAAGAGGGCAGTGCTGACAGTGGAGGAGCTGTGCCATAGAGCGTGTGGTGGCATGTGGTTGGGAGTTGGGACTGGTGTTGGCTGATGCTGTCAGCCGGGAAGCCTGTGTGATGTGAGCAACATGGGTCAGGCTTGAGTCAGAGGGTGGTGGAGAGGATGGTGTGTCTGGTGTGTGTGTGTGTGCGTGTGCGTGTGCGTGTGTGTGTGTGTGTGTGTGTGTGTGTGTGTGTGTGTGTGTGTGTGTGTGTGTGTGTGTGGTGTGTGTGTGTGAGAGAGAGAGAGAGAGAGTCTGTGTGTGTGTGTGTGTGTTTGTGTGTTGGAGAGGGGAGAGAGAGAGAGAGATGTAGAGTGTGTGTGACAGATAGGCCATAGATAAAGATTATGTGTGTGTGTGTGTGTGTGTGTGTGTGTGTGTGTGTGTGTGTGTGTGTGTGTGTGTGTGTGTGAGAGAGAGAGAGAGAGAGAGAGAGAGAGAGAGAGAGAGAGAGAGAGAGCGAGCGAGCGAGCGAGCGAGCGAGAGAGAGAGAGAGTGTGTATGTGTGTGTGTGAGTGTGTGTGTGTCAGCGAATGTCAGAGAGTGAGCGAATGACTGTTTTTGTCTTTGTGTATGTGTGTGTTTATTGAGTCAGTTCCTCTGTGGATCGTGTCACAGGAAGACAGGACGGGGATCGGGAGGAAACACAGGGACCTCAGATATGTCACATCCTGAAGGAAGGAAGGATGACAGAAGTTAATCCAGGGGGGTCAGGTCACGTCTTACAGTTTGTGCTTTTCTTTTAAACAAAGGGCCTTTCGTGGTTTTAATCTGTGACATCACAAACATTATTAGCCTTTCATGAAGAGTCTCTATTAATAATCTCATGTCGAGGGGAGATGTTGTAGGGAAATATTGTATGTTATGAAGTGGTGGTGAATAAATGAGTTTTAAATCTCTCTTAACCTCTATTAATAATCTGGTTGTTACCAAACCCAAGACTCTCTGCAATGGCATAGCAATGTTGAATAGGATGTGCAGTAGGTGAGCTTTTTCAGCAAATAGTGAGTCAATCCCACTTTTATGTCACTGTTAAATTTATTAGTTGCAGTTTAAAGGTGCATTGTGTAATATTTTTAGCGCTTTATTTCCAGAATTAATGCTGCCCATTCACAAATGTGAATCAAGTTGTAAGTATCCATTATGACTGGAAAAATGGCACTTTACATGAAAAGGTGGATCTTCTCTCTGTCTGCTATTTTGAATGTACATAAATACACTATTTTAGCCGCAAAACTAAAAACTGCAAAACTGTACTTTGGTCATACTAGTTAATATTAGTCAAATTTAGCAAATAAAGATCACATGATCAATGAGCAGCATACCTACTCTGGTCACCATCCTACACAGTGCAACGGTCTGTAACATTACAGCATATAGCCTACAATTGTTCTTGCCCTGAACCCATACAACAAAACGTTTTACTAGTTAGTAAGGGTTAGGGTTATCTGTATGCAGGGCCACTGACAGCTTTGGCTGCGCCCAGGACAAAGCCCTTTGAAAGGGCCCCCCACCCAACACATTCAATGTAATGAGGACCCATTTATGGCGCCCTGGGCCCGGGACAACTGACCCATGTGTCCCCCCTTGTCGGCTTCCCTGCTGTAAGCTTTTGTGTGCCAAGTCAAATGAGGATAGCACATTGGGAGGCGTGTGAGCCCAGTTTTAGATGTACAAGTCTGGTCCAAATCTTGACCCCACATGTTATTTCTTCACATAAAAGGCCTGCTTGATCAATTTCAATTCTGCCAACTCTTACAGATGAAGGCGTTTTGGTTTCTTCCTTGTAGGGCCCCTGAAAGCTTTTGTTGGTCCAAGTCATCACAATGCCCCCCAACCAATACATACAATGCAATTAGGTCCTAATTCTGGGCCCCCGCTCTCCCTGGTCCCAGGTCAACAGGCCCGTTTGGTACCCCCTTGGTGGCTTCCCTGCTCCCTTGGAGGAATTGCTGGGCTATGCATCATTCTATTGGCTCCTGTCCTGTCAGCTTTCCCACTTAATGGTCCGCAACACACAAACTACTCTCTGCTGTCCACGAGCAATAACAGTGTAACTACACTTGGGCTTGGGCTTGGGCTTGAATGCACACACATGTGCACAGACACATGAATATGCATGCATGAATGCTCACACACACACATGCACGCACACACACACACACACACACGCACGCACGCACGCACGCACGCACGCACGCACGCACACACACACGTACGCAAGCACGCGAACACACACACACACATGTGCGCGCACACACACACGAGCACACACACTCACACAAATATATATACCACACATGCTTTCACCACATGCCAGTTGAGGCAATGTCATGTCAGTTGAGGCCATGAACTGTCGTGTTTTGCAGAATATATTTTCCTTCCCGTCATCCTGTCAGTACGTTGGTTCACTTGTTCGTTAGTTCGTTTGCTCCCCACGCTGTCTTGCTGAGTTGATGTGTTTGAATAATTCATTGTTGGGAGATGTGAGTTCATGCTCAGCATTTGCGCTGTGTCATCGTCATATACTTTATTTATGCATCTTTCAGGGAGTTCTACTCAAAACACACTCACTCTTTTTCTCTTTCTCTCTCTCTCTCTCTCTCTCTCTCTCTCTCTCTCTCTCTCTCTCTCTCTCTCTCTCTCTCTCTCTATCTCAAACACACACACACACACACACACACACACACACACACACACACACACACACACACACACACACACACACACACAGGTCCAGAAGGTCCAGAATTGAGCCAGAACTTTTATATGATGTTGGGACAGTAATAGGCAACTGGGCATCAGGGCAAGGTGGGCATGTTTTTTTTGTTGTAGATTTTTTTTAGACACATTATAACTCATTATAAATACACTGATAATAATAATAATAATAATAATAATAATAATAATAATAATAATACATCAAATTTGTATAGCGCTTTTCTAAATACCCAAAGACGCTTTACAGAACATGTAACATAAAACAAAAACATGAACAGACATTCAAAGACATACAGAGACTAAAACACAACACAACGGCAATGGAAAGTTATTTTTTTGTCCATAAATCATGACGGAGCGTTCACAGTAGTGGAGAAATATGGAAGCCCACGGCCGGGGCGGCAATGAAAATGCCATGGCGGGATCCGAAAATCCAGAGCCTCCCGATGTGGGGGGCGAGCTCGGCTGAAGGAGGCAGCCATAGACTGCACCATAGAATGGGCTTTATATAAACTGGTTAAAGAGGTGTGTTGATAAGCTATTTAATGTGGGACAAGGCTGATTGTAGTAAATCTCTTGATAGCCTACAACAAATACAAGGTAGCGCGATGTAACTTCTTGTAGCCTACAGTAAAACTTGGTTATCCGACCACCACTGATCTTGATAAGCTGCTGCTGAGGCCATGAGCAGGGCCGGATTAATGCACAGGCTAGGTATGGCTGCAGCCTAGGGCCCCCCACCTGCCAGGGGCCCCTGATTTCCCAAAAGTGAAAAATTGCAGAATTGTGACAAGACGCAATATTGAAAAAATCACCCATTGTGTTGAGTGCAGTTGCTAGACATATTATCCTGAATTTCTAGAGTGTAATTATTACACTGTCTATGTACATTTTTCGCTAAATTTGCCTGTTGTTGGGCCCAAAAGTGAACCTGTAGCCTAGTGGCCCCAGGCTATCTTAATCTAGCCCTGGCCATGAGCTACGGGTGGAGTGCAAAGCTGTATAGCAAATCTCTTGATATAACACATGGAAGTCCTAGGCCTTGCAATCTCTAGTAGCCTACAGTAAAACCTGCGTATCGGACCGTCACTGATCTTCAGATCCCGTGAAATCCAGCACAGTGCAGTGATGCATGGCGTGTACAGCACAGCAACATTTTTTTCAAACCTTTGAAGGCTGATGTTGTGAGTAGAGATGGAGATGGAGATGGGGGGTGGGGGGGGTGTTGGGATTGCCACCTGGGTGAAATATAATAATGGAGAGTTGTTGTGGGGGGGTGTTGTGGGTATATAATACGGTGTGAAACACTACTGTACCTAGGCATAGCCTGTTGAGGCTCGCCCCAGAGAATGGAGAGGAAGGTGTGAGTGGTGTGTGTGTGTGTATGTGTGTGTGTGTGCGCGTGTGTGTGCACGCGCGTGCGTGCGTGCGTGCATACTGCATAGTGAATAGGGGCCATATCAGTAGATGGTGGTGTGTGTGTCTGTCTCTGTGTGTGGGTCTGTGTGTGTGTGTGTGTGTGTGTGTGTGTGTGTGTGTGTGTGTGTGTGTGTGTGTGTCTGTGTGTGTGTGTGTGTGTGTGTGTGTGTGTGTGTGTGTGTGTGTGTGTGTGTGTGTCTGTGTGTCTGTGTGTGTGTGTGTGTGTGTGTGTGTCTGCATAGGGGGGCATATCAGTGGTTGATGGTGTTGGTGTTGGCTTGTCTTTTGATGCAGAGCTGCCATTTCCGGCATTCTCTAAACTCAGATGCTTCCTCTGTGGAATGCCAGCTGAGATCCAGATAGCGGAAACACTGTGGTCCACCTATCAGATTACTGTACAGTACACACACACACACACACACACACACACACACACACACACACACACACACACACACACACACACACACACACACACACACACACACACACACACACACACACACACACACACACACACACACACACACTGCTGCCAACGCTGCACACACTTTCAGAGGAAAACCACGTTCAGAAACATCAACACACACACGCATACACGCACACTCACACACACACACACCATCTTTTTCCTAATATCCAGATGTACATAGTTTGGATTACGATGGCACTGGTGTGTAACTTTTTTTTATGTTAATATATAGTCAACCATGACAGTTAGGATTCCAAAAAAAATTATTGTTGTCTTGGTCTGTGTCATCATTCCCCATTTAGGTTAGTATCTCTGTGGGGTGTAATTATTCTGCAAAAACATGTTGAAAAGGAAATCACCCATTTCATTGAGGCATACTGTAAATCATTTCAAATACTGTAATGGTGTTTATTCATTTTTAAAGGGACACTGTGTGAGATTTTTAGTTGTTTATTTCCAGAATTCATGCTGCCCATTCACTAATGTTACCTTTTTCATGAATACTTACCACCACCATCAAATTGTAAGTATTCATTATGACTGGAAAAATTGCACTTTTCATACATGAAAAGGGGGATCTTCTCCATGGTCCGCCATTTTGAATTTCCAAAAATAGCCGTTTTTAGCTGCAAAAATGACTCTACTTGGACCATTCTAGGAAATATTTGTTTATTACTTAGTAAACTTTCATGTAAAGATCAAATTTGACAATAGGCAGCCCAGTTTCAATGAGCAGCATAGTTGCAGTACCTTTTTTGACCATTTCCTGCACAGTGTACCTTTAACAAGGAAAGGGGGTAGAATCATAGTTTTAAGTTCAGTATAACACCATTACAGTGCAGAATTATGTGAAGTGAAAGCCCAACTGGGAAACTCCAACTCCCATCGTCATTGTGACACAGTACTCCACAGCACACAAGTGAACACTGCACACAACGAAATTGCATTCATGCCTCACCCGTGCAAGGGGGCAGCCCTCAATGGCGCCCCAAGGGAGCAGTGCATCGGGACGGTACCATGCTCAGGGTACCTCAGTCATGGAGGAGGATGGGGGAGAGCACTGGTTAATTACTTAATTGCCTAATTAATTGGTCCCAGAGTACTCTTAAGTGTTGAAAGAACACTGGTTTTTAACTATGCATTTCGTCACCTCAGCCTGAACTCTTTGGACCTCTACCCTCTGGTCCAGAGTAGTGGACCAACAGGCTAAAACAGTAGCACTCCACATCAGCTGTGATACAAACTCACACAGTAATACACAGAGATAATAAACTAAACAGGGAATTGACACAGACCAAGACAACAGTACATTTTTTTCAGCGGTGTAGTCTACTTTTTTGAAGTGGGTATACTGTATATTCGAGCATTTTTTGAAGTGGGTATACTGTATATATTTATGCTATTCTAAACAATGAATCAATCAATTTTAAGTGGGTATACTGAAGCCCCTAAAATTTAGAAGTGTGTATACTCCGTATACCTGCGTTCTACGTAGACTACACCACTGATTTTTTGGGAATCTTAACAGTCATGGTTGACTATATTAACATAAAAAACAGTCATACACCAGTGCCGTCGTAATCCAAACTACGTCTGGATAAAGATGATGTGGTGATGGTGTGTGTGTGTGTGTGTGTGTGTGTGTGTGTGTGTGTGTGTGTGTGTGTGTGTGTGTGTGTGTGTGTGTGTGTGTGTGTGTGTGATGCAGTGTTAATTTAAGAGTAGGTCCAAATAGAAAGAGCATTACATTCAACTCTTTATGTTTTAAGTTAATACAGCAACATTTGCTGTAATGTGTGGTCCAGTCGTGAAGTGCATCAGCTGGCAAGGGTGCTGACAGGGCCTGGGGGGCAAATTGGACAGTTATCCAAGGGCACCCAGAGAGGGCACCTACGTAGAATCCTCTTTACATTGTATCAATTAGGCTTAGTGGGGACCTTTCAGATGACTTTGTCCTGGGCCCGGACAAAGCTGTCAGTGGCCCTGTCAGCAGGCCAAGGCTTTTCTTTAGCTTCACTCTACATCAGCTGTGATATGAATCCCAAACAGTAAATTTGGCAATATTACGCAACACTTGCAGAGTTGACCCAATTTATATTTGGCTCTAACTTTTTTTGTTCTGTGTGGCCCAGTCTAGTGTTGTGAATCAGCAGCAGCAGGCCAGGACTTGCTTTCTAACAGACAGTAAATAAATCAGTTATGATATGCCAACCAGCCAGCCAGCCCAGTGGTGGGTTATTTCAAGACCGGCCAAGCCCTAATGATATCTCAGACTCTGGTGAAGCACCAGTAGCACAAACATGAACACATCATGCACGCACGCACACACACATACACACACACACACACACACACACACACACACACACACACACACACACACACACACACACACACACACACACACACACACACACACACACACACACACAGGCTCACATCTACACATGCACACGCCTTCCCTCTCT
>NC_085873.1:28567157-28599657 GCF_034702125.1 Engraulis encrasicolus
GTACTCATGACTGTCAAATATTATTATTATGCTTTTGGCCTAACCTTGCTTCAGCCAGGACCCCAGTATCTAGTAAGCTTATCTAGAGTCAGCAGACAGGTGCTCAAACCAGACAAATTGCATGCAAGCCTGGAAAACAAAGACATTGACCCATTCCAATGACAGAATTTCATTCACAGTCAAATATTACACGAGCGAATGCACATTAATGTGCATTGTTTATGCTTTGTTGATTTAAGTATATCCTCCTGTGTGTGTGTGTGTGTGTGTGTGTGTGTGTGTGTGTGTGTGTGTGTGTGTGTGTGTGTGTGTGTGTGTGTGTGTGTGTGTGTGTGTGTGTGTGTGTGTGGCAGGGGTTGTATGCCTGAGTGGCTACTCCCATTTTACTGGATTGTATGTTTTCTTACCTGCAAAGGGACTGCAGATGGAAATGAGCTATTAGCTATAATCTGGTGCTGGTCATCTTTTTACTATGTAACTAATGTACTCTGCACATGGTCCCTGATGAAATAAACCAATAAACTAACTCCAATGACAATGCATAACAATGCATGCGTAACACTCCATTTCAAAAAATGATCTCAGGAATGACCCGCAGTGATGTGAACATCCCAGGGTTCAGAAAGTGAAATCCCTGCCACATACTCTATATTTATTTGTTTCAGCCAATTCAATGAACCATCTGATCCTAATTATCACACCCCTTCAGTCAGGCTGATGAGCTAAGTAATTATTGAAAGACTTTTCCTTTTTCAATTCAGTTTGTGCTCCCATGGCTCCGTGTTATTAATATTTTAACTTTTGCGTGACCAAGTGAGAGGCGAGCCGAGACGACTGTGGATGTAAAAGAGCAAAAGACCAAATAACAAACCGCATGGAAACACACAGAGATCTACTGTCTCTTGGGATCTTGGATTGGCCTCCAGGGTCCTCTTAGCTACCTAATATCCTAATGGCACTCGCACTGATTAGGCTGCTGGCAAGACAAGCAGACCCAGGCATGACTCAGCAATATTTAATAATCAGCCATATTTAATCAGAACATCCTGCCTGCCAGAAAGTGTACGAAAGTGTCTACCATCCTTTTACACGCCTCACTGGCTTTCTGATATAGAACAAGTTTTGGCAGACAGAGAGAGAGAGAGAGAGAGAGAGAGAGAGAGAGAGAGAGAGAGAGAGAGAGAGAGAGAGTTGGAAAGCAAGAGAGAGTTGGAAAGCAAGGGAGACATGGAGAGGGTTGAAGCAGCATCAGCATGTTTAGTTGTTTCTATGGGCGTGTCGGCTATATTTAGAGATTTCCCCTGATATGAAAGCACACGAAGAGCACACTGACACACACATAAAAGCACATGCACAAGAACACACTGACACACAAGCAGGGCCTGGCAGATGGTGACAGACGCACACAAACACAACCATGCGCGCACGTACACACACATGCACGAAGCACACGCACACACGCACAACGCACACACACACGCATGTGCACACTCACTCACACACACACACACACACACACACACACACACACACACACACACACACACACACACACACACACACACACACACACACACACACACACACACACACACACACACACACACACACTCACACACACACACACACTAGGTGAATGAGCACTATACAGTGCAATCTGCACTTCCTGTGACCCGGCGAGGCCTGTCTTTGAGCTCTTTGGATGCTCACTTGATGAAGCACAGCACACACACAAGCACGCTCATTCTCTCTCTCTCTCTCTCTCTCTCTCTCTCTCTCTCTCTCTCTCTCTCTCTCTCTCTCTCTCTCTCTCTCTCTCACACACACACACACACACACACACACACACACACACACACACACACACACACACACACACACACACACCTTTTCCTGTGGGCCTGTAGAGGCTTATCCCGTATCCCGGCCCATTACTATGTCCCACCATGGTCCTAGCTGCACTCTTCTGTTTGGTATTACAGGCTGAGACGCACAGTATTTGATTAAAATAATCCTTTCCTCATGCAAAGAAACGTTGTGCCGATGCCTTTTTATGCATATAATATGACTATTTATGTAATGCTTAATCATCAAGGGTTCTTTATTTCATGTAAAATATACCCTGTTATTGCGTGGGTAATGCAAATAAACCGAAAGGGACTTAGATCTTGATTGAAGCGTGAGTCTGTTCTTTTAGAAGCCAAGGAAATTCTTTTATTTGATTAGGACACCATCGCTGTTATTGAGTGGGTAATCTAAAACCAGCCAGGCTTTCTTCCTTCGACACAGTTGGAACGTGATGCGTGCGCACGCACACACACACACACACACACACACACACACACACACACACACACACACACACACACACACACACACACACACACACACACACACACACACAAGCACAAGCACACACACACACACACACACACACACACACACACACACACACACACACACACAAACACACACACACAGACACACACACACACACACACACACACACACACACACACACACACACACACACACACACACACACACACACACACACACACACACAGAATCCTTTTTTGTGTGTTTTATTCCGTAACAGAATGACATTTGTTCACTGAGGTCTTCTTCACTTTCACAAAATCAAGCAGCCAACCAACCTCTACAACCGTTCATGAAACATTTCCACTGTACCCATCTGCTTGCAGACTGTCTGATTACTAAAACATGTCCGTGCTTTTGGTAATCAGATGTGAAGGGATGCAAAGACGAAGTCGGAGGAAATTCAAAGAGTCCGAAAAGATAGTCAGAACTGGCTCTTTCACAGAAGCCACAGTAGCAAGCAACCAAGTCACAAAACCATTTTATGAAACCTCTCCAATGTACACAGCTCTCAGACCGTCTGATTACCAATGCATATCAGTGCTTTTGTATGTCAGGGCCAGTGGCGTTTTTAGCCCAAAATTACCACAGGGGCCTGACAGGGGCCCACATGTTTTGAGGGGGGCCCATGTACCTTATATTCTTCGACCATACTTTTGCCAAAATATCTGCCTTTTTCTAAACCCAGTATTGCCTAAAAAACCTGCAAAAACACATGCTTCAGCATCTGAAGCACATACTAAGCATGTAATTAATTGAATTAAAAGCTGCTTCATTTTGCATTATCACCCATTCATTCAGCTCTAACTTTCTTCATTTACAAAAATGTTGAATTTCATGAGCCTAAAGCTACATCATGCAGCTCCTGGCACTACGGTCAATGATAGTATTTGGCACAGTATTTGGCATCAATGGGTTAACCAACTTACCAATTTCATATTTAATCTAACTGTTAAATCACAATGAGCTGCATGCCTTGTTTGAAATGTGCTATACCAATTATTATTATTATGGAAAAAATATAATGGCAAGAACATACAAACTAGGGATGGGCGGTTTTGAAAAAAAATGTGTATCACAGTTTTCTTGATGACAATTGGATCTGCACATTTTAAAAAAAAAATATATATAAGTGGCGATTTTCCCCCAAACCTTTCTAACGAAAAGACTGAAATTAAATTTAAAAATGAGATAAAATCATGAATTTAAATTAATCTCCATTTCTATTTGATCACTTTTTCATTTCAATAATATTTTTTATAATTAACAGTTTATATTTCCCTATCCAACAAAGTCTCAAATAAGAGAAAATGCAGCATTGCATAAAATAGCCTAAAATCTCCACCACGGGGCATTCAGTCCCAGTAGTAGATCTTTCAAGGAAGAAGGGTTAAATGATTATAAGCAGCTGCTAATTTCTCTGGCAGCTATTTTGGGCTTTTTTTTCTAAGCCAGCCCAAAACAGCTTATTTCTCTTACACCTGGCAACACTAGTTGCTTATTTCACGTTCTACACCTGGCAACACTGGTTCCTAGGTCCGGCGTCCTGTTGCTTGCGCTTGACTAGTAGCGACAGAACAGTGGGAACAGAAACGAAACAGACTGAAGACACGGAAAACAAACGGATTTACTGACATTGTGTGAATATTTCCTTTCGTATCCAACGTAGAAGGTATTTTGTCCGGTGGTTTGTGTCATATGGCGATGCATTTCGCTCCTATTTTGCTCCCAAATCATTTCAAACAGCAATGTAGCAATGTTGTCTATCCATTGCATTTGTAAGCTAGGCTACGTTAGCCTATGACAAAACTCATAAGCAGCCTTAATAGCAGTGCTGCAGCACACACAGTTGGGATGGCAATTACCGTTATGAATCTGAGAACTGTTAATAATTAATAAAATAGCACCACATAGAATTGCCTTTTAACTCAGCCACATACAGTAGCCTAAAGTGCCCAAACCAAATGCATGCCACCATTCCGTTTAAAACCGGCTTATTCCTCACCTACAGAAACTTAAGGAAATGAAATGTTTCCTCACTTCAGCATGTTATCCAACTCCATTTAAGTCCAGCGATGATAGCTCCAAAAATGAAGAAGTTCTAGCTCACAAGTCTGCAGGTCGCTGCTTGCAGCAGGTGGAACATCGTGCGAATCGGGTGGAGTGCGTGCAGGGGCAGTGGCAGTACCTCATCCAAGCCTGGGGGCAAAGTATTGACGAAGGCCCCCCTACCCAACATGTGTAATGTCACTAGGACCCAATTCTGTACCCCCTCTGTGCCTGTGCCTGGGACAACTGACCCTCCTAGTCCCTTCCTGTGTGTGTTGTACTTGGCATCCGTCAATGCACGTTACAAACCTTTTAGACATTATTATTTTTTTATTATTGGCTGGCGCAGGGGCCCTAGGGGGGGCCTGGACCAACCCTACAGGGGCCCAGGCCCACCCTGGCCCCTGTCTAAAAACGCCCATGGTCAGGGCTGAAATCAGCCTTAAGGGGTTGTGCAACTGGGGAGAGCGACTCTTTGCCTTCTTTCATACCCAGACACTCATTTTCAATTATCAGATTTTTAACCCCCAACCGCCTCATCCCTCTTTGCATCCAGCACTCGGCAAGAAATATTCTTTTCAGCTTGCGCTCTTCAGTTCAGTCTTTTTTCTCCCTCTTTGTCAGCAAAGCATCTGTGGGCAATTGGCTGTCTATTTTTTTCATACAGTGCATGCCAACAGAGGAAGCTCTTATGCTAAACTGCCAGCATGAGACAGGGGCTCATAATGAGTGCCATTGTCCCCAAATGGAGGAGCGCTCGCTCGGCCGCTGGCGACGGGGGCCAAGGCGATGAACCAACCACCGGACTCCAGCTGAAAACAAAAGAACCTTCCATAACTGACTAGATGACTAGAAGCTGGTAGAGCTCGATGTCAAGGATTCTAATGCCTCCACGGTGGCCATCTTGAAAGTGTTGGCCTTACTCAACTTTTTCTACGATTTAAGCACTCAAAATCTGTCCAACCATAACAAGTTAGCAGAAGTCTGTGATGAACGAATGGACGAACTCAGCTCGTCAATTTCTGACTACCGTTGACCAGGCGGCAATTTTTGACGTTGAGGGCCTACCTGCCAGGTTGCATGTGGACAAGGTTGCCTAAACCTACGCCTTTCCCTAACGCTAACCATCAGTGAAGTTATGCTGCCACAAGGGGTCGTCTTTGAGGCACACATTACTTTTTGACTCCAAGGGCATGTCTTAGACGTCAAAAATGCCATCCGGTCAAAGGTAGTCAAAAATTGACGAGTTGGGGATGATGCACTGAGGATGTACGCGCATACAGTACTGACAAGGGTTGTAACAATATTGTATCAAATCCAGAAATCGTGATAATGCAGTGCCATGAAACTGTATCGCAGTGCAAGAAGGCAGAATCGTGATACACCCTTTCAAAGGTCTGTTACTCTGCTTCAGTTCAGAAAACTACTACATGATGTGAGGTTATAATTCTTCCACGCTTCAAATCATCATCATCATTATTTTAATTATTTCTTTGTATTTCAGCAGCCTGTCTTAACCTATTCTACATATAACCTATTGTAGTTATTTTATTTATAACGCTAATCAATGTGAAAAAGGTTTTAGAAAGTCTTCATATCTGGTGAGCAGGCTACACACACACACACACACACACACACACACACACACACACACACACACACACACACACACACACACACACACACACACACACACACACACACACACACACACACACACACACACAAATGATAAACACAATTGTTACCCTCCCTCCCAATCCAATCAAGCTAATTACCTAATACCTGCCACAGCACTGCAATTACAGAACAGCTGAGAGGTGTTCTTCTACACATGTATCTATCCTCCATCCTCTATCCTTATACCATCCCTCCATCCTCTATCTATGTATCCATCCGTTTTCTTTTTATCCATCCTTCAGGCTGTGTATGATACCAGGGAAGCCGACAGTTGGGGACAAACGGGTTAATTTTCCCGGGCCCAGGGAAAGAGGGGGCCGAGAATTGGATCCTCAATACATTGATGGGGGTGACTTTCCGATGACTTTGTCCCGACCCAGCCAAAGCTGCCGGCAGCCCTGTGTAGTTGCTTGACTGGCAGAGATTTAAGGTTGCAAGCTTAATGGAGGGTGTTTCGTTTCCTTGGGTAAGGGAAAGGAAATAAATAAATAACAGCGGGTGAAATTGCAGTCTAATGTTAATTGGACGTGATGGGTTTACACAGGAAAGGATTAGTGGCTGGTGAGCTGATGAATTGTGTTTACATACGTAGCGACACCATGACAACACTTGCGGTTGTTGGGTCAGGCCCTAACAATGACGAAGCAGGAAGGGATAGACGCTCAACTTTATAATGAAAAACAAACAAAAAGAAAAACACACTCTCAAGAATCATCTGCTTATTTGTACCTCTATGTCACAGCAGATGTCAGGAAGGGATAGGCGCGCGCAACCTATAGAATAAAAAGCAACTTTGGGTATGAGTAAACAAACTATCAACTTCAAGTAAAGAAAACAGACTCTCAATACTTATTCTCATATCTTTTTTTATCCCACCATATCACAGCAGACGTGTTTCGGCCACTAAGCCATCCTCAGTATGACGAAGCAGGCCAGTGTTGCCTGGATGTCAGTACATTGTTGAGAGTGTCTTAGACTTGTTTAATAGCTGTCCAGGATTTTCCCCTTGCTATGTGCACTACCCATGGAGGTGGCTTCTTACTGTAATATGATGCTGGATGATGACGTGTTTATTTTTTGGTGATGTTCTGTATGTAAGATTGAGGTGACATGAAATGAGACTTGATGAGATGTTCTTTCTAAAAAAAGGTGGGGGGGGGGGATTTTTTGTCTTGGGAAAGATTAGAACCACATGGTGCAAACTAAATAAACATGCGGCACAACAACAATAACAAACATTGGCCTGTGAGTCTTGATGATAATTAAATACACATTCTTTAAAAAAATCCCCCTTTTCCATATTCAGAAATATTTCAGGGGGAAAAAATCCCTTTTCATATGTTCTGAAATGTGGGTGGCTCCATAGTATGAAATTCTCATATGAGACATGACGTTGTGGGTTTGGCAGAGCAATGCCGTGTGTGGGCTGCATGGCCGGCCTCGGTGCCTGTGTTGACAATTAGTAAATTGTATCCATGAGGCTTATGCAAAGAGATTAAGCGGGTATTTTCCAGAAAGCAGATTTAGTCAGTCACCTAGGAATTTGTGATTCAGGTGGTAAACCTCCTAATATAAGCACCCCATGGGGTTTTGTTTCACAAGGATAATTAACCATGACTTTGCTCTATCAGGAGATTTACTCCCTTACTCACGCTCTCATCTGGGTCTGTTACTACATCATTCTGCCCTAGCCCAATAGACCGGCAAGCCAGACTACAACATGAAAAGTACACAATAAATGCTGCAATCTTCATTCAACACTTGGAGAGTCGATTTAACATCTAGACTTTTTTGTTCCCAGAGCACTCTCTGTGTTGAATTAACACTGCATATTTGACTGTGCATAGTCTTTTTATATATATTTTTTTTCTAGGGGCTTTTTTATGCCTTTATTTGACAGGAAGCGAATGGGACAGAGAGACAGGGGAGGATCGGGAAATGACCCCGGCCAGACTCGAACCGGGGTCCCCGTGGGTGGGCAAAGTCTGGCGGTATCAAACCTCTGTATACGCCGCATTCCAAATTATTATGCAAAAGACATTTTTCATTGATTTCCATAAATTACCAATAAAAATGACAGTCATCTTAATTTTCAGGTGCTTTTGAATGAACCTTCAAATGATAATAGTATTTTTAAAAAATACGAAACTTAAAATGCTTGGTTCCAACTTTTCCAACTTATTATGCAAGCAGAGTTTGTACGTATATTGGCAGATAGAACAACAACCAAACAGACCATTGATTCTGTTGGGCTCATTTTTCCCATAATTTTCCATAATCTTGGCGAACCGAGGTTACGCAGGTTGGCGAGACAAACTTGACCATAAAGTTAAGTGTTGCAGAGAGATATTTAGAACTAGACTTGCCTAAGGAGACTTGCCTAAGGAGACTGGCATGGTGCACATTTGCTGCAGATGTGATGTCACTGGATGGCAATGTTGACATAAGCTCCATGTGCCGTACTCACCCTGTAGGATGCCACGTGTGTGTGTGTGTGTGTGTGTGTGTGTGTGTGTGTGTGTGTGTGTGTGTGTGTGTGTGTGTGTGTGTGTGTGTGTGTGTGTGTGTGTGTGTGTGTGTGTGTGTGTGTGTGTGTGTGTGTGTGTGTGTGTTAACTGGTTCCATTTGGCAAGTCCTGTGCACTGTCTCCATGAGCAACACTTCATGACATATCATAACATCTCCAGTCCTCTCTCTGCTAACCTCACTGGCACTAGCATCAGCAATCTGTCTGTCTTTCTTTCTTTCTTTCTTTCTTTCTTTCTTTCTTTCTTTCTTTCTTTCTTTCTTTCTTTCTTTCTTTCTTTCTTTCTTTCTTTCTTTCTTTCTTTCTTTCTTTCTTTCTTTCTTTCTTTGCTGACCTATCACTAGCCTCAGCACTCCGGTACCAGATCCTTCTGGCTGACTGTTTCCAGAGTGTGTGCAAGATCTGCATATGGTCTTTGAAGTGACTGATGTTGTGTGAACATGAAGACAGAAATGTATTCGTGAAAAAAAACAAGAAAAACGATTTCATCTGATTATAAAAAAATATGAAACCAGTTCTAGGAATTTGGAATTACACAGAAAATGATGATCTGTGATTATGTGATTGTGATACGGCATGATATGGCGTGTTTGTTTGAAAGCAGTGGACAGTCCGGACCTGTGCCACTGGCCTGCAGTTTGAACAATTTGTGGACTGTGAACATGGTGAAACTCGTATTCCATCACTAAAAGATGCATTCAAGCTCAGCCAATACGCAGAGGTGAAAGGTTAGGGGGAACATGTTTTTTCTTGTCTTGGTGCTCTAGGGAGAAAAACAGACATCAGAGGAGATCAAAGCAGAGGGCCCAAACATAGGCCGTACAGTCTGCTCTGTGTGTGCAAAATGACATGCGTAATTACCTGACCATTGTATGTGCAAAAATGTTCTTCTTGGTCTTAGGGAGACAAATAGATATTGGGGGACACCAAAGCAGAGAGCCCACACATGTAGGCCATACAGTCAACTCTGTGTGTGCAAAATTTACTGTGTAATTACCTTGCTATTGTCACTTAAAAAAAATGTTGTCTCAGGGAGACATAGAGACATCGGGGGATGCCAAAGCAGAGAGCCCACACCTGGAGACCATACTGCAGGGTTGCCAGATGTGACTGATGATTTCCAGCTCAAAAACCACCTGGAGGCACTAACTCCAGACCAACTCTGTATATTCTATTGATTTCTATGGCCACAAATCTACAGAAAAATGCGCCCAATAGGCTTTTTGTTTACCCGCAGATGGCCATCCTTAACTGCCCTATTGGGCAGGGAACCACTTTGGCAACCCCCTTGTACCGTACAGTCGACTACAGTCTGATGGAGATGCTGCAGGCATGGCTGGCTGGCTGGCTGGCTGGCTGGCTCCAGAAACTATGCAGATGGGGATCACATGTTGTCGGGGCATGTGGTGAAGGCGGGGAGGACCCGAATTCACCAAACACACACACACTCTTACACATACACACACATGCATAAACACACATGTGCAGAGTTACAGTCACACACAGACACACACACACACGCACACACACACACACACACACACACACACACACACACACACACACACACACACACACACACACACACACACACACACACACACATGTATGCATGCGTAGTGCATGCACGTGTGCGCGTGCACACACATGCATAAACAGACGTGTGCAGACTTACAGACACACACACACACACACACACACACACACACACACACACACACACACACACACACACACACACACACACACACACACACACACACACACACATGCGCACGGCATGGCTGCACACTTCAAAACACTGAAACGTCTGATCAGACTTCTGCCAGACAGACAATGAAGCGTTTGTTGGCTGATTCAATTGTGGAGGATTCTGGAGCAGGGGTCTTAGAATCAGAACCATATTCACCCCCCTGTCACACAATATATTTAGACTTCTTTCTTTCTTTCTTTCTTTCTTTCTTTCTTTCTTTCTTTGTGTCTGTCTCCATTCTGCTCTTTGTCTGTATCTTTTTCTTTCATCTCTCCATTTTTGTCTGCGTGCTCCCGGGGCCTTCAGCACGTGTCTCACGAGGGACACTTTTGGAAGAACTAACACTAATCAGCCACAGCTGCGTTTTCTTTCTTTCTTTCTTTCTTTCTTTCTTTCTTTCTTTCTTTCTTTCTTTCTTTCTTTCTTTCTTTCTTTCTTTCTTTCTTTCTTTCTTTCTTTCCAAATACAGACAACTATTAACTAAATCCAGCTGAATCCCGCCTGTAAGCTCACATGAGCATCAAAGATGGTTGTGGTTCTAATATAGATAGATGTTGTGTTTTGTAGATATTAATAGAGGCTAAATCTTTGAAATGTGTCCAAGACTGTTAGCTAACTGATTTACATTATCAGATAGCACAGTTACATGCATGTATTACTCCGATTTTAAGTAGAAAATATTGTCAGTATTTGGTTTTTCAGTTCCCGAATACTCTGCTCGGTTTTAAAGTCCTGAAATATTCCATTTACATGTGTCGGGTAGTGCTCTGCAACGTAATATTACCTGGACGCTGTCATATGCGAATTGAATAAAGAGTTAAGGGCCGTACACACACGTCGCTACTAGTTACTCGCTCAGCGAATAAAGTCAATAGAATGTCGATGTGTTCCAGCGAGACTCACAGGCGAGTAGGCGAGTACTGTACAAGCGATGTGATGTGGGCGGATCCCGAGTTGAAAATGGAGCGAGGCGAGTAATCGAGTAACCAATTGGAATGCAGAGTTCGGTACTTCTCGCCTGTTCATTGGCAGTTAAAGCCGCGGGAACTTTCAGTGAACGTTCCATGAAAGAGTGGCGAGTAGGCGAGCAAGCGAAAAGCTAGCTTTGTGTGTGTACGCCGCGTTAACCTGTATGGCACCATTCCATTTCAAATTGGAATATTCCTTGCATGTAACTGCCCAATTTTTGGCATTGGTCAGTCAAGGCAGGATATACGATAGGATATGATACGATAGTATGATGTAGGGATGCAAATTATTGATTAATTCATTAATCATTAGTTGATAGCCTTATCGATCGACTTACGATTATTTGATAAGCTGCATTTCCCCCCCAAAATCTCAATGTTTCTCAGAAAAAAACCCTACTAAATCTAAAAATGTTAATAAAAAAAATGAGATAAAATACCACATTTAAATTAATTCTATTTCAATTCTTAAATCCAAAGGTGATTTAAATATTCCCCCTATTCACACACACTCTTCACATGCCCATTTCACCTGGGTCTCTTGTCAGTTGAATTGTTGATTAATTGCGATTAATGTTTTTTAATCGATTAATGCATTGATCGATTAAAGTCGATTAATCGATTAATCGTTTGCATCCCTAGTTGATGCAATGCGATATGATACAACATGATACGATTGGATACGATTGGATACGATACAACACGAGATGGCACGGCATGGCACGATACGATACGATACAATACAACAATACTTAACTGCCAGTTTGCATCCCAGAACAAGACTTGCTTAAGGAAGGACACAGGACTATTGCACATTAGTGGCATACATGTGGAGCATAAAGCACCATCAGACAAACAGAACATGGAGCCTGACCCCACAGTAACCCACACCCACAGTCACATATACAGGTATTGGCAATACATACAGTATGGCTACAGTTAGTTGAAATCAGTGCATAATGTGGTCCACTGCTTACACAGGTCTCTTACTTAGCATTAAAAAATCTCAGACGCCGGTGCTTTTTAGAGTTGGGCAAATGTATTTGGCAGAGACCATTAAAGTTTCCCTGGCTTTGAGCAGCTTCACTCTCTCCCAAAGATTGACTTCCTTTATCACCATGTCATATGATTTATATGATTGACACGCAAGGAGACGACTTCACCTTGAAATATATATATCATAAACATATGTCCAAGACATTTTTTTCTCTCTCTGAGCTAACAGCCACTGGAGTCCCATAAATGATGTCCATATGTTTGAGAGAGAGAGAGAGAGAGAGAGAGAGAGAGAGAGAGAGAGAGAGAGAGAGAGAGAGAGAGAGAGAGAGAGAGAGAGAGAGAGAGAGAGAGAGAGAGAGAGAGAGAGAGACAGGTAGAGACAGAGAGAAAGAGATAAAACCTGCACAGCCTAAAGTTACATTAGGATTAGTAGAATACCTTTGATACGAAAGACTTCAAATGTCTATGTTTTACTTGCTTCCTCTTGGCGTGTATGCACCTTGACTTGAATAGATTGGTGTCAAATTGTGTCAATTCACCATTGGGCTTTCGTGGGCTCACAGAGAAGACCTTGGTAATCTGTCAGCCAAGAAAGAAAATACATTTTGACAGCCTTGGCCTCTTCTCTTCTCTCCATTCTAGAAAGCGTGATAATATGCTGTAAGACATACTAAAAATGTGACGTTATTTGGGCTGGGTGGGCCTAAAAAAGGCCTGGGCATTTTTTAACCACCTCATCTAAACGTTGAGGCAGTCTCTAACAAAATACAATAAACCCAACCCAATAAATCACCTGACCCTGAGAACTGTCTGCATACCAGGAAATGCCCCGTATGCCAGATTACCAGTCCAGGCATGTCTGCTTGATAACACTTGTCAAGTCCTGTTGATCCGTACAGTAGTGAATATCACAATTGTCCTTCTGATGAGGATTTGGGCCTTTTATGCATGTATCATGATAGGAGTAGGACAGTTCCAGATAGAGGAACAGGAAATGAGCGGGGAGAGAGAGACGGGGAAGGTTCTGCGAATGACCTTGGGCTGGAATCGAACCCGGGTCGGCGGTGTAGCTGTCGAGTGCCCAGCCGAGCCACGGCTGGGCCCTGATGAGGATTTTTTTTTTTGAGAACCCCCAATCCACCGTGAGGGTATAGGGAAGAAAGAACCCTTTTGTTTTGGCCCAAAAACCACCGGGCCTTGACCTTGATAGTAGACTTAACCCACTCATCCTTGACAGGGGCCATTAAGCCCTTGAAAGGGCAAGTAAAAGCCCTTCTTTATTTAACTTTCAATCATAGACGTGCTCATACTCAGGGATAGGTGTTTGCTGTCTTTGGATGCGCGCCTGATAGAAGTCATCAGATAAGCTTATAGTAGAAACGACTTGGCTCTCTTTCTTACTGTTTTTATGAAAACATTTAATGCGCTATGGAACAAGGCTTAGAAGATATCCAAGGCTCTCTTCTTCTTCGTTTAAAAAGCGTTTAATTTAACTGAGCTAGTTCATTGCAGAACATGTTAAAATTGCCAACATGTTTTGGCCTGCAATGGCCTGGATCAGGGCTTCATCAGAGTCCCTTGGATATATTCTTAACCTTGTTCCAAGTTGCGTTAACCCAAGCAAACCTTCGAACCACTGAAAGGAATGCCAAAGCCCTATGACCTACATTTCCTTTACGTAATACACCATGCACAGGGAATAAGCAGGAGAGTGTAGTCTTTTCTACTTTGTATTTAACAGCATATCCCTCTCTTGGCATGACAGCAGACAGGGAGAGAGACTGATTTCATATGAGTCGGTTAATAAGGCCTCATTATCAGCTGTCTGGGTCCCCGACGAAGGATGATGGATATTCCTCTCTGGAATCCAGCATTATTGGAAGTGTGTGTGTGTGTGTGTGTGTGTGTGTGTGTGTGTGTGTGTGTGTGTGTGTGTGTGTGTGTGTGTGTGTGTGTGTGTGTGTGTGTGTGTGTGTGTGTGTGTCTGTGTCTGTGTCTGTGTGTGTGTGTCTGTGCAGGGAAGCTGACATAAGAGGACAAAGTGGTTAGTTATCCCTGCTCCAGAAATAAGGGGTGCTCAAAATGTGGTCCTCATTACTTAGGCCTATATTGTACAACATTACATGTATTGAGAGGGAGAGCCTTCTAGATGGCCCAGCAAAAGCTGTCAGCGGCCTTGTGTGTCTGCATCAGAGAGAGAGATAGAGAGAGAGAGAGAGAGAGAGAGAGAGAGAGAGCAAGCATCCATGATTGAGAGTACTGTACTGTATATTGGAAAACTATCAACATGATGATGATGATGATGATGATGATGGTGATGATGGAGATGATAATGAGGTATTGGAATGCTGATGGCAACTATTCAAGCAGGACTAAAAATAGCAATCAACATTTGATTATTTGCAGATAAAGTCAATCAGATTTTAATCTTTTTTTTCACCCAGGAGTTTGTTCTTATTCACTTTGCAGATACTGTAGTACACAGCCACTGTGCTGGGTGATTGGGTCAGTAGTATCGTTTGGTGACTCGCAGTCACTGACTGGTTTACTAAGCGCATTTACATGCAGGGAATATTCCGGTTTACAACAAAATACTGGCAATATTTGGTTTTGCGTGTGATTCTTGTAAACCCTTTATTCATTCTGAATGTGGTCGTGTTGTGGTAATATTCTGGTTGCAAAACGCTGTTAGCTGTAAAGACAATATTGCGGAGCTTGTTTTAAACTGAATTCTGACAATATTCTGTTTCAAACCAGAATACCCATGTAGCAGTCATTGACTGTGCTGCTGTGGAGACTATACTGTAGCCTACATTTCCCATCAATGTTAGCCACAGTGTTGGGTGCCCATGTTAGCGTGTCTTTCAAAATTTTGTGCTTGCACAGTAAAACATGCAGTGTTAATTCAACACTTTCACACCTCGTAGATAATATTTGGTAGATAGTATTTTTGACTGTGCTGTGATTTGGTTTGTAATATGGCTGACTAAGCTACTGTTGTGGTGAGTGATTTGGTCGGTGATAACCTGACTTTAAATGAAAAAGTCAGCTTCAACCAGATCTGAAGAAAGTGTTTCCCCGAAATGAAAATAAAATTAAATTTGGGAGCAGAAAATTCCGGGTTGAAGGAGATTTTTTAATTTTTTATCTTGTCATTTGGTTTTCCTGCTCCAAGGTCAGACGATTTTGGATGTGCAGCCTTAAAACTACTCCTTCAACTGATATCTTCTTCAACTTGCCATCGATAACCGACATAATTGACATTTCCCTCCATGCTACGAATGAAATCAGACCAGGCTAGATTGGTGCAGTGTGCAATGACCGTGTTAGTGTTTCTGTTGTTCAGCATGAGTCCATGTTAGCACAGTACCGTAAGCATATGAGCTGAATAAGGAGGGCACTCTAGAGTAAACTATCCTGCTGAAATGGGGGCAGAGCAGTGCTGGCTGCCACACTGGTATGAGAGGTATTTCCCCAGCCTCTGTGCTCAAGTGCAACTGACTGCTTTGGCCAGGCCCAGGAAAAAATCATTTGAAAGATCCCCCCCCCCACCTCACCCCTCACTCAATGTCATGGGGACACAATGCTGGGCCCTCCTTCTTTCATGGCCCAGGACTTACTGACCTGTTTTCTCCTCTTCCCCTGTCGGCTTCTCTGTCTGTCCCCACACCGTGCCCAGGCTATACTGTATGCCCAAACTAGCTAGCACACAAGCTGACATGATAGAGAGTACATGTGTTGGCTCTGTTTGTTACCACACACTTCCCATTTCTTTAGCACACTTGCACAAAGTTAAAAAGTTATTTTTGACATTTTGAAATATTTTTGATATTATTTTTTGAAAATAAGTTTCTTGTATAATTAGACTATTTCCATACAGATGGCTGTAGTGTAGTTGTTGCATGCCCTTGTACCGGCACATTGCTACCATTGCAACAGTCAGGTATCTCCTCCTGTGTGGTCCTTCCACTTGCCCAACCGCTCATTGAGTCCCCCCCTAAAAGTTATATTACATTACAGATACAGTTTGCAGACACTTGTATGTACAGTGAAGCAACTTACTGTACAAACAAGGAAATAATTCATAGCTCGTGGAAGTACAAAGTTCAGAGGTCGAGCAGGGTTAGTGCATTAGAACAGGGTTTAGTGCATAGGAGCTTAGTGCATCAGAGGTTAGTGCAGAAAACACAAAACCCATCCACCCATTCTTCCATCCTCCCGTCCTCCCATCCGAGGTTGCTGACAGCTACGGTCGGGCCCAGGACAAAACAATCTGAACAAACCCCCCACAACACACAAACTAGGGCTGGGCGGTATACCGTTAAAAAAACGTGATAACGGTTTTCCCCTACACAAGGTTCATTTTTTGATGAGAGAAGGGTATTTTTATTCCAAAAAAGTGCTTAAAATAGAAATGGAGATGATCAAAATTCAGGATTTTATCTCATTTTAAAATTAAATTTCAGCCTTTTCTTCAGAGACATTGAGATGTGGGGGAAAATCGCCGCTTATGAAAAAAATCGTGCAGAGAACCGTGATATTCATTTTCATCAACAAAACCGTGATACGCATTTTTTCCAGAAACGCCCAGCCCTAACACAAAGACACACACACCCACACCTATACCCACACACCCACACACACCCACACACACACACACACACACACACACACACACACACACACACACACACACACACACACACACACACTACAGATACTGTAGTACACAGCCCAGTCACAATTGCCACTGTGCTGGGTGACTGGGTCAGTAGTATTGTTTGGTGACTCGCAGTCACTGACTGGTTTACTAAGCGCATTTACATGCAGGGAATATTCCGGTTTACAACAAAATATTGGCAATATTTGGTTTTGCGTGTGATTCTTGTAAACCCTTTATTCATTCAGAATGTGGTCATGTTGTGGTAATGTTCTGGTTGCAAAACGCTGTTAGCTGTAAAGAAAATATTGCGGAGCTTGTTTTAAACTGAATTCTGACAATATTCTGTTTCAAACCAGAATACCCATGTAGCAGTCACTGACTGTGCTGCTGTGGAGACTATACTGTAGCCTACATTTCCCATCAATGTTAGCCACAGTGTTGGGTGCCCATGTTAGCGTGTCTTTGAAAAATTTGTGCTTGCACAGTAAATCATGTTAATTCAACACTTTCATACCTCGTAGATAATATTTGGTAGATAGTATTTTTGACTGTGCTGTGATTTGATTAGTAATATTCTGCCTTAAGCTAGTGTTGTGGTGAGTGATTTGGTCGGTGATAACCTGGCTTTAAATGAAAACGTCAGCTTCAACCAGGTCTGAAGAAGGTTCCCCCGAAATGAAAATAAAATTAAATTTGGGAGCAGAAAAATCCGGGTTGAAGGAGATTTTTAAATTTTTTATCTTGTCATTTGGTTTTCCTGCTCCAAGGTCAGACGATTTTGGATGTGCAGCCTTAAAACTACTCCTTCAACTGATATCTTCTTCAACTTGCCATCGATAACCGACATAATTGACATTTCCCTCCATGCTACGAATGAAATCAGACCAGGCTAGGTTGGTGCAGTGTGCAATGACCGTGTTAGTGTGTCTGTTGTTCAGCACGAGTCCATGTTAGCACAGTACCGTAAGCATATGAGCTGAATAAGGAGGGCACTCTAGAGTAAACTATCCTGCCGAAATGGGGGCAGAGCAGTGCTGGCTGCCACACTGGTATGAGAGGTATTTCCCCAGCCTCTGTGCTCAAGTGCAACTGACTGCTTTGGCCAGGCCCAGGAAAAAATCATTTGAAAGATCCCCCCCCCACCCCACCCCTCACTCAATGTCATGGGGACACAATGCTGGGCCCTCCTTCTTTCATGGCCCAGGACAACTGACCTGTTTTCTCCTCTTCCCCTGTCGGCTTCTCTGTCTGTCCCCACACCGTGCCCAGGCTATACTGTATGCCCAAACTAGCTAGCACACAAGCTGACATGATAGAGAGTACATGTGTTGGCTCTGTTTGTTACCACACACTTCCCATTTCTTTAGCACACTTGCACAAAGTTAAAAAGTTATTTTTGACATTTTGAAATATTTTTGATATTATTTTTTGAAAATAAGTTTCTTGTATAATTAGACTATTTCCATACAGATGGCTGTAGTGTAGTTGTTGCATGCCCTTGTACCGGCACATTGCTACCATTGCAACAGTCAGGTATCTCCTCCTGTGTGGTCCTTCCACTTGCCCAACCGCTCATTGAGTCCCCCCCTAAAAGTTATATTACATTACAGATACAGTTTGCAGACACTTGTATGTACAGTGAAGCAACTTACTGTACAAACAAGGAAATAATTCATAGCTCGTGGAAGTACAAAGTTCAGAGGTTGAGTGCATTAGTTAGTGCATTAGAACAGGGTTTAGTGCATAGGAGCTTATCAGAGGTTAGTGCAGAAAACACAAAACCCATCCACCCATTCTTCCATCCTCCTGTCCTCCCATCTGAGGTTGCTGACAGCTACGGTCGGGCCCAGGACAAAACAATCTGAACAACCCCCTACACAACACACAAACTAGGGCTGGGCGGTATACCGTTAAAAAAACGTGATAACGGTTTTCCCCTACACAAGGTTCACTTTTTGATGAGAGAAGGGTTTTTTTTTACGGTTATATTCCAAAAAAAGTGCTTAAAATAGATATGGAAATTATCAAAATTCAGGATTTTATCTCATTTTAAAATTAAATTTCAGCCTTTTCTTCAGAAACATTGAGATGTGGGGGAAAATCGCCGCTTATGAAAAAAATCGTGCAGAGAACCGTGATATTCATTTTCATCAAGAAAACGGTGATATGCATTTTTTCCAGAACCGCCCAGCCCTAACACAAACACACACACACACACACCTATACCCACACACCCACACACACACACCCACACACACACACACACACACACACACACACACACACACACACACACACACACACACACACACACACACACACACACACACACACACACACACACACACACACACACACACACACACAGATAATGACCACCCGCTTGCTTGTTCGTCCAACAGGCCTTTTTTTGGAGAATCCCCCTCCTTACTCACAAGCACAAACAATCCTACTACATACAATGTAATAAGGACCCAGTTATGCCTCCCTCCCTGGGCCCGGTACAACTGAACACTTTGCCCCTGTTAGCTTCTCTCCTCCTATCCTTCCTCCCCCTGAAGAACATCCCTCTCTCCTGAAACAACAACCACCACTGGGCTGAAAAAATAAATGTGCCTTTCTCTTGGTTTCTCCGAACGTTGTCTTTTGCAGGAGGGGATCAACAAACTCCTAATTGCTCTCATGTTGGATAAAATACTTTTCTAATGAGACTCAACTCTATAATTAAAACAGCAGTGGGCGGATGGGAGTCAGATGGGAGTCTATTTCACAAGAGTTGAAAAAAAATGAAGGCAAGAAGGGGAAAAAAATGAGTAGTTGTATGTACAGTGTGTGGGCAGTGTTGCCAGATTGGGCTGTTTCCCGCCCAATTGGGCTGCTTTGGATGGCCGTCTGGGGGTAAAAATGGCATTTATCAGAAAAACCCGTCCAATTTTTGCCATAGAAATCAATACAATTGGGCGGGATTTTGTGCTTCTAGGCGGGTTTTGAGCATTTTTTGGGCTGGAAATCATCAGCCTCATCTGGCAACCCTGTCTGTGGGTGGGTGAAGGGATGGTGAACAGAAGAGGACGATGAAGGAAAAGACACATTACGCAAAGGAGAAGAAGCAAAAGAAAAGAAGAAGAAAAATAAAAGAAAGAAAAACAGAAGGAATCAGAGAGATCAGCCGTGAGAGCCGATAAAGGAAGAGACACAGGGGAAGTAGAGAAGAGGAAAAAGAAACAAACATGAAAGAAAAAAGGATAGGCGATATAGAATAACAGAATGGAGAAATAGAATAGTGAGAAAATCAAAGAGGAACCTTTTGGGGACCCTTTTTCATCATGCCAAGACCGTGCTTGTCATAAAATGTAAATTGACTAGCTAAAAGTGATGCGATGCAAATAGATGAATTCATTCATTCATTCGAAGAAAAAAAAGAGCAGCAAGACGAAAAAAGAAGAAACAAGAACAAGAAGAAGAAAAAAAGGAAAAATGTGAAGTCAGTAATGAAAGCTGTTTGGCTGAGGACATCATGTTGACGTCAAGCTGGTCATGATCCAGATCAGATGGCTGCCTTCAGTCAGTGGCTGTGTATCGCTCTGTCCGCCCGCACACACACACACACACACACACACACACACACACACACACACACACACACACACACACACACACACACACACACACACACACACACACACACACACACACACACACACACACACACACATTCTCTCTCTCACACACACACACACATGCTGACTATCCACCCATGTGCATGCACACACACACACACACACACACACACACACACACACACACACACACACACACACACACACACACACACACACACACACACACACACACACACACACACACACACACACACACACACATAATGACTGTCCACCCGCTTGCTTGTTCCCCCCCTCTGCGGAACAACAGGCCTTTTTTGGAGAATCCCCCTCCTTGCCCACGAGCACATCAGTTTTACTGTACAGTAGACCCATAGAGCCCAATTGCTCTCTTTTTTACAGCCCAAATTGCTCTTTCTTTTCGGAGAATGAAAGGCCTCTGTGGAACCCGGCCCTGAAGGGTTCATGGTGGTCTTCCTCTTCTTCGTCGTCGTCTTCTTCTTGGTTGTCGTCGTCGTTGTCTTCTTCTTCTTCTTCTTCTTCTTCTTCTTCTTCTTCTTCTTCTTCTTCTTCTTCTTCTTCTTCTTCTTCTTCTTCTTCTTCTTCTTGTTTTTTGGGAAGTCATGTGAGGATCCATTCATCGAGTGTCCTGAGATAGAGCAACACCTTGTGTCTGGTCATCAACCCACTCAGCAGGAAAATGAGGCAAAGAGGTTTGGTTTTCTGTAAAACCTGAAAGCATTTTTTTTTTGGTTTAGTTCAGTTTAGTTTTTGTTAGTCTTTCAACAACAATGAAGAAGTTGATGTCCCACTGAAACAAGAACACTGCAGCTTATCAAAAGTGAAGTGTAATTGTGTGGACTATAGTTTAGTTGTGTGGAGCTGTATAGCATCATGTCATAGACCGTCATGTGTCGGATCATCAACCCAGACAGCAGACAAATCGCTCAGAAAGTTTCTCTTTCATTCTCATTTTGAAGCTATTCAAGTTACAGGTTATGCCTCACAGAAAAGATTTTGTAGATATTTTATATTTTAAAAAAATGGCAGAGTGTGGCTTTAACTCATGTAAGAAGCAGCTCAATGCATGATGATAGACCATCATGTGTCATATAACTAACCAGCAGAAAAATGAGACAGAGAGGTTCTCAAAAAGGGTTCATCTGACTCGCAGAGTTATGTCGCTACACAGTGAATGCTGATCACTCAAAAATGGGGCAAAGTCACTGTTAAATCACAAATCACTGGTCTTCCTGTTAAAGTACAATAAGTGTGTGTGTGTGTGTGTGTGTGTGTGTGTGTGTGTGTGTGTGTGTGTGTGTGTGTGTGTGTGTGTGTGTGCGCGCGTGCGTGCGTGTGTGTGTGTGTGTGTGTGTGTGTGTGTGTGTGTGTGTCCGTCCATTCCAGTCCTCCACACTCACACACATGCTGTACTTGTTTGTGCATGTGTTTGCTTGTTTGTTCTCCCCTTGTGGTACCTTGCTATCCCAAAGGCAGTCTGTTTGGTTTTGGAAGTATTGTTGAAGTTGGGCTGTGATTCAGGACACAGTAAATCTAATTGTGGGACAGAGCTGGCCTGTTGTTAGGTTAGGTAAGGATGCTTTATGCCTTGTGTGCGGCTGGCTGTCTTGCACTAGTTCAATGTGTTTTTGTCTCTTCTGTCTCAGTATGTTGACTGCTTCTTTGTCTGTCTTTAGTGCCATGGCTGCATTGTATTGCACGCTCTTGTACGGTGTGTGTGTGTGTGTGTGTGTGTGTGTGTGTGTGTGTGTGCGTGCGTGCGTGTGTGTGTGTGTGTGTGTCTGTGTGTGTGTGTGTGTGTGTGTGTGTCTCAAGCCACAAGGATGCGACCACACGGCGTGCAGGAAGGAAAGGACTGTCAAATGAGGTCATCCATCACCCTTGTGGACTACACACACACACACACATACACACACACACACACACTCACACACACACACACACACACACACACACACACACACACACACACACACACACACACACACACACACACACACACACACACACACACACACACACACCACACCCTGTCCCTGACTTGCTGCCTTGTCCAAGTGAGACTCAGCATCCACCAAACATCTGGCCTCAGTCAAAATGCCGACCTTGTTCTCTGTCCAGTGCACGCACGCACGCACGCACGCACGCACGCACGCACGCACGCACGCACGCACGCACGCACGCACGCACGCACGCACGCACGCACACACTCATGCACGCACACACACACACACACACACACACACACACACACACACACACACTAAAACACACACACTCCAGACAGGGAAGCACATACCCTGTCTATGACTGTCATGCACACACAGCAGTTGGATTCTTCTCCCAGTCATGCAACACACATATCTTTGAATTCGCTGACTGGCTGCTGAATTCCCTCACAGCATAGACAGACAAACTGTTCAGTGTTTCCCATGCATAGGCCATTGCTGTGGTGCAACACCACAGAATGAAAATCGAGCACCACAAATTGATTAACAGCCAGCCACACATACTGTACATGTCAATGGGGGTTCTAGGGACAGTAGTAGTTAATACACCGCGCTCTTCCGTGTGGTGCGTCTCCAGTTGAATAACTTTGAAGGTGAAAAAGTGGATCGCACTCGGGTTCTTCTTTTCTTCTTTTTTATTTTTTTATTTACATAGCAGCAGAAGTGTAGACAAACGTTTCGGCTGTTGCCTTCGTCAGTGTTCTAGGGACAGCCATAGGAAATTAGCCTTTGATGCTATCTGTCTACGTTTGTTAATGTTTTGTTCATCAATAGTTAATTATTTATTAAGTCTTTATAATGCTTTTTTGTATCCATTATTCTAAAGTGATACCAGTAAACATAACAAAACCAAACATGTAAATCTTACTCTGACCGACTTCTTTGCCTGTGGCACCATACAATGCTACTATAGGGCTGTGGGAAGCACTCCATTCTATTCCATTCTCATTCGCTCTGCAGAAGGACTTTCCACGAAGTCTTAAGCTCTGATCTTATAATCCTTTAGGGGCTTTGTGCTTTATAATATGCCATAAGTTTCAGTATACTATCCGCTTAGAGTTTCACTTCTTAACTTCTCGCTGGAGCGATAAAGATTAACAAAGCAGCAGCGGTTTTATCGGCCTTTGATTGGCCTTTGAATGAATCAGACTTGTATGGTTGTCAAAATGAACAAACGAATACAGTATATGCTTGTGTTGGAACATAGGCTACTGCAGGCAGTTTGTGAGTACATTTTGTCAGTTTAATTTATTTGCAGCATTCTATAATTGCGCATAGTAGTTGGTTAGCAAGCTATATAGTGTGTGGGAGAGCAATGTGGGAAGTGTTGGTATAACACAATAAAACATGCTGGTGGATGGCAGCGGAGTTGTGCAGAGAGGAGGACAAGTCAGACTTATGAGAAGGAGAGTGAGAAAGACAGACAATGAGTGGGTGAAAGAAACAGTGAAAAAAAGAAAAAAAGAACAAAAGAAAGAAAGAAAGAAAGAAAGAAAGAAAGAAAGAAAGAAAGAAAGAAAGAAAAGAAAGATCCATAAATAACTCAGCATCTGTGTTCCAGTCATCACTGTCATTCATGTGGGCTCGCAGGATTTAGTAAATAATTTGTCTATATTCATGAAAGAAAGAAAGAAGAAAGAAAGAAAGAAAGAAAGAAAAAATGAATAGGGGAAATGTGTGGAATGTGGCTGCAAATTAAAGTGGTGAGCTTGGCTGACCAGCTTCGCGTCATACCTTTCACACAGCCCAGAATCAGCCCAGCACCGTGTTTAGGGGCTAGAGAAACAGTGGGGAATATGTCTCCTGCCTGTCAGACAGTCCTGAGGTGCGTTTCTCGAAAGCATAGTTGCTAGCCAGTTAGCAACTTGGGTAGTTGCCAATGGGAAATCACTGTACATTGCAAACACCATAATAGCTAACATACACGTAGCTAGCACCCATGGTTTCGAGAAATTCACTGGGCTTATCAAAATGGTCGCAATACCTTTGCTTGCAAAATGGAATTGGATTTGTTTGTTTTTTTGTTTCGTGAAAGTGTTCTTAGAAATATTTGAATAGTCTGAGCAGGAAAATATTAAAGGCACCCTTCCAAAACATAAAAACTGGTTTAAAAAGTAGACTTAATGAAGTCAGATAAATGAAAATGCCAACATATTTCAGAAATGGCTGGGCATTCATTCGGATAGAGTCAAGGTACTGCAAAGATGGAGAAGTCAGTAGTTTTAAAGTTGGTTGTTGGAACTACAGTAACCTTGTGCTGACCTTGGAAATGTTTCAAATTAAAGCTAACACAGGTGAGGAAATGAAAGGTTAGCTGGAGACAGCTGCCCGGAGGGCTGTGCTTGTCTTCGTAGAAAGTGTTTGTGTGTGGGGGTGCGTGTGTGTGTGTGTGTGTGTGTGTGTGTGTGTGTGTGTGGAGGAGAGAGAGAGAGAGAAATTGAGAGAGAGAGAGAGAGAGAGAGAGAGAGAGAGAGAGAGAGCGAGAGAGAGAGAGAACGAGAACGAGAAAGATAGAGAATGAGAGACAGAGGCAGGGCTGGGTTGTGGTGAATTGGGACTGTGGAGGTGGAAGGGATTTTTCTCCCCTTAAGAGTTTATTTCAAGAGTTCACTCTGCCCATTTCATTTTCCAGGAGCTGCTCACCCCCCATTGGTACAAATAATATATTAAATCTCTGTGGAGCCTGTCTCATTTCAGGTCGGTTGAATGTCCAACCTCCAATCCGAGACCAATTTGTTTGTGTACTTTCCTGAGTTTACCACATAGATGAAGTTCAGCTCTGCTGCCGCACCAAAAGCATCGCTGAAGGCTCAGCAGTTTTTTAAGGGCCAAAAATCGTGGAAACTCTGACAGATGACAGCTTTGGCCAGGCCCGAAGCAAAGTCATCTGAAGTGACCCCCCCCCTCCAACAAATACATACAATGTAATGCAATTCTGGACCCCATCTCGAGTGGTGGAAATACTGGACCGGCTGAGTAAAAGTCCAGATTTGTTTTTTCTTCTTCCTGTGCTTTCAACACATGAGATTTCACTAATGAGCTCATTAACCCTTAAGGGTTGTGTTAATTAGGATTAGCTGGTTCATTTAATTGGAGCCATTTAATTGGAGCCACCACATTTTTCTTTTACTTTTTGCACCCAGGTTTTTTCCACCTCTACCCATCTCTCCCTGGGCCCGGGGGAACTGACCCATTTTTCCTGCACTTTTCGCTTCCCTGGAACCACCAACGCGGGTCTTGATGGAGCAGTAGACCACACTGGTCTGGGAAACTCCAAAATGGCTTCCATCTCATTCCATCACATTTCACCTCGTCTCGTCTTCTTCCCAGCCTCCCAGCACGCTTACGCCCTGTGGTAGACCACTTGTCAGGAAGAGTGTTTGAAAATGAGCAACAACCTGCTATTATCGCCTCAGAAGAGACAGTGGTAGAGGAGGAGGGAAGTGAAAGCAGGAGAAAGAGAGAGGCAGAGACAGACAGTTTAATAGTTTAATCAGAGGAGTCTGTGGGTGGCATTATTGGTCCCTTACGTTGACAGGACAGTGCGAGAGGAGACAGGAAATGAGCAGGAGAGAGAGAGACCAGGTAGGGTTGGGAAATGACCCAGGCCAGACTTCAACCTGGGTCCCCTTGGGTATGCTAGTTCATATGTGGGGGGCATTGACAGTGAGGGCTGTCCCCTTGCACGGATGAGGCATAAATGCAATTTTGTTATGTGCAGTGTTCACTTGTGTGCTGTGGAGAGCTGTGTCACAATGACAATGGGAGTTGGAGTTTCCCAATCGGGTTTCGCATTGCGTGCCACTTCAAAGCACCCCCAGTCTGTTTTTAGGGATGGGGCAGCTGTGGCCTATACTGAAGATTAGGGAGTTGGTCTTGGTTTTGCAGGGATTGCAGAGTCACACGTTGGGAATCTCATACCAGTAGGTAGGATATGGGTGGTCTCGTAGCCTCTTACTGCAGATGGGCCCGTTGGCGGGCCTATTCACTCATTGCTGGAAACACTCAACTACATCATAACAACATTTCTATGCCAATGCAGAGAGTCTCAAGTAACCAATTAAGACTTGGTCATTACCATTTTGGTGACAATACGTTTATAACCGAGCGCCTTGCACTAAGGGCTTAAACCAGTGTTTCCCAACCTTTTTTGTCTGGTGTACCCCCCTAAGCCTCTTAGTTGTGCCATGAGTACCCCCTAATTCATGTTCTATACCGCTTTCTCTGTCCTTGTTATAACATTTTTCCAAGTACCCCCTGCAGTGTGCTCGCGTACCCCTAGTGGCACACGTACCCCTGGTTGGGAAACACTGGCTTAAACCATCATCCATAGCTGAAATGTCCTTGAAGAAGGCATCTGACCCCACATGGCCTCCGACTATATCTGGGCCTGAAATTCAATGTAACACTGCCATTCTGTAGACTAATTAATATATTGCCGACTTCATCTGCATCAGCGACTCTCTATGATGCTATGGTGGGTCAGTCAGTCGGTGGTAAAGCGATGTAATTTTTTGCGTGACATACGTAGGTCTGTTGACTTGATCATAGGCATATGTTCATCATAGGATATGCGTGACAATATTTGCCAGTTTTGCCTGTGTGGATTACCGCACACTGGTGGATTTGATTTTACTGCTTTTTATTTAGTGTGAACAACACGCTTCACCTTGCGCTTCGTCAGGTTCACTGATATTGCTAATTCGATCACGGACCTGGCTAAATAGGTGTGACAATTAGGATCAACTGGTTAATTTAATTGGCTGCAGCAACAATATGATAGGCTTTGCTTTGTTCTTTCTGAAGCCAGGATGTCTGTTAATCTGGATATTAAAACAGAAACCTCACATTGACACATTGTAGGGGCGCGCATGGAATGCCGGAATTCATTTGGGCAAAAATAAGTGTGGCGTCAGTCACATCAAATGGAGAACAATGGCTTTGTTGCCTTTTTGTCTAGTGTCGGCAAAAGTGGATAGATTCCCGTTTTCTTCCTGCTTTCCTCTGAGTGTTTGGGTCACTGCGGTGGCCAGGACGCTAAAATCACAGACGCACACACACACACACACACACACACACACACACACACACACACACACACACACACACACACACACACACACACACACACACACACACACACACACACACACACGCGCACACACACGGACACACACGCACACACACACGCACACACACACACACACACACACACACACGCACACACACACACACACACACACACACACACACACACACACACACACAGACACAGACACAGTCTCTCTCAGTAAATAAGTAAAATCACAGGGTTTAGAGAGCGCATGTCACTGGCAGCGTTTGTGGTGGGGACGACAGACGACAGTGTGGTGGTGGTGTCTATTTCCAGACTTCTGTTTGCATTCTTAGGAACACACAAAACGAGGACACTGGGTTCCTATTTCGACCACAAAGCGGATCTTTACATCAAAGAGAAACCATTATGTCTTCTTTCTTTCTGCCCTTCATCCCTCCTCCACCCCTCCATCCCTCTATCCCTTGTTTCGTTTTGACTTTCTTCCATTGTGTGTGGAGGGGGAAGGTTAACTGTGGCGTGTCCCTTGCTGAATGGAGCATGGCATGTTAGGCTTGGCCTGTACACTTCCACCATCCTCTCTCTGTTTCTCTCTCTCTCTCTCTCTCTCTCTCTCTCTCTCTCTCTCTCTTTCTTTCCTTCTTTCTTTCTTTCTCTTTGACTTTCACAGTCTCTCTAGCTCTCTCGCACTCTTTCTGACTCTTTCTCTCTCTATGTGTTTTTTCTCGCTCTTTGTCTCCCTCTCCTCTCTCATTCTCTCTCGTTCTCTCTCGCTCTCTCTCATTCTCTCTCGTTCTCTCTCTCTCTCTCTCGTTCTCTGTCAACCTTGAGAGGGCGACCCGGTTTACGACCCCGCTCTTGCCCGCTGGGCGGAAAGGAGCCACTACAATTTGGTGTTCCACCGCCGGGAACATTGGGTTTCGAACAACGAAGCGGGCCGGGCCTCGCAAAAAAAAAAAAACAGAGACCGGCCCACAAGCTTTGATTCTGGACTGTGGCTGTCTAAAGGAATTCCTTACCAGAAGTCTTTCTCCATTCCACAACCACACGTACACACACATCCCCGCACACACACACACATGCACATGCACATACGCTCATCACACGCAGACGCGTGTGCTTAGATTTACACACACACACATGCACACACACACGCACACACACACAGACACAGACACAGACACACACACACACACACACACATACACACACACACACACACACGCACACACGCACACGCACAAGGGAACACAAACACAGATGCACACACGTGCACACACGTGCACACACACACACACACACACACACACACACACACACACACACACACACGATGTAACACAGAGGCTCGGGTCCCGTAAACGGGCTGGCTTCCTTCCGGCTTGTCCGAGAATGGAGTGCTTCCCCACGGGGAACCGAGCCAGCTGCAGCCCTCTCCCTCCTGCTGTGTGTGTGTGTGTGTGTGTGTGTGTGTGTGTGTGTGTGTGTGTGTGTGTGTGTGTGTGTGTGTGTGTGTGTGTGTGTGTGTGTGTGTGTGTGTGCTTGCGTGCGTGCGTGCGTGCGTGTGTGTGTGTGTGTGTGCGTGTGCGTGTGCATGTGTGTGTGTGTGGTTGCTGCTGCTGTGATGATGATGGGGAAGGGGGTGGGGTGGGGTGGGGTGGCACAGGAGAGAAAACAGCATGGCAGTCTATCTAAAACAAACCCCTGCACGCTCTCATAACATCCTGGAACGGGCGCACACTTAGACAGACCCACATACCAGACATACATAAACACACACACACGTCCGCACACGCGCGCACACACACACACACACACACACACACACACACACACACACACACACACACACACACACACACACACACACACACACACACACACACACACACACACAAGGGAACACAAACACAGACGCACACATTCACACCAAACATTTACCACTTATGTATACTATACGCAATACACATGCACACACGCACCCACACACACACAGACAGGCACTCAGGGACATCACTACTCACACTCTCACAGTCACACACTCACAGTCACTGAGTTTTTGTCCATCCTTCTCTCTCATACCCATTCCAACTCTCACTGGCACACACACACGCACACACGCACGCACGCACGCACGCACGCACGCACGCACGCACGCACGCACGCACGCACACGCACACGCACACGCACACACACACACACACACACACACACACACACACACACACACACACACACACACACACACACACACATACACTTACTATCTCAGTTTGATAAGAGGGGGAGAAGGCTTTCATGCCTGTGCCGTGTGCATGCCACATTCATTTTTTTCTTGGCTGTACTGTAATCTTTGCTTTCACACACATTGCAGCACAAGGTGTTTGAGCACCTCTCCAGGGAGTCTAGTCATCATCATCATCACACACACACACACACACACACACACACACACACACACACACACACACACACACACACACACACACACACACACACACACACACACCTCTCTCCAGGGAGTCTAGTCATCACAGACCTGACAAGTAGCCATATGGCGCCATACAGGTTTCTCTCCCCAATCACACTGATGGATTGTGTCGTCTCGCTGTTAGCAAAAAAAATAACAGCACAAGATTTTTTGTTATAAACGGATGTGATTTCATGAAGCAATCATTTCTTTCCGGTAGTTGTTGCAGCTTGTGTGTATTCATGTTTTTTGTGCACGTGGTTGTGGAAATAGAATGTGTTCACCTGGCGATGTTGTAACCACATTATGTGGAATAGAACAGAATAGAACAGAATAGAATGCATTTAATTGTCAATGTGTGTAAATATACAATGAGATATAATGTACAGTAATTACAATGAAATGTACAATGCAACGGCTGCATTGTAATAAGTCGTCATTGGTACAATGACATTGCATAATGACATGTATAGTAGCATTCCTTTGTATTAAAATCCATCGTAATTTCCACATTTGTGGTGATTAGCTCAGATTGTGATTAGCATATTCATTTAGTGAAATGCTGTCATTAGCTGCAAGCTGTGTGTCCCACTTGCGACTGTCTGTTTCAATAATGCGGAGCCGTATTTGCCAAATTGGCTGTCTTTGTCTGAGAACAGCTGGCGCTGAAGCGATTTATGTGACTACCGTTGAGCCTTTTTAAGAACTCCGCTTGATGGGTGTGGGAAAGGGGCTGAATGCGTTGACAAATGGGGTCAGTTGTCCAGGGCCCAGGGAGAGAGGGGGGGCAGAATGGGGTCTATTATATGAATTGGGTTTGGGGCCCTTTCAGATGATTTTGTCCTGAGTCCGGCCAAGGCTGTCAGTGGCCTTGGATGTAGGAAAGGGCTACATGCTTATTGCTTACCACAACACCTCCTCCCCCCATTCATAAGAAACAGCAGTTTCCCTTCACTTGTGATTTTAATGTACACCCATGGCTTTGCCTTGCTATTGTGTGGTCTGACTGACTCATGTTAAGGGTCATATAGAGGCATTATTCACTGTGCTAATACCACATGTAGGGAAGCCGGCAGGGGCAAAGGGGTCAATTGTCCCTGGCCCAGGGAGAGAGGGGGCCAGAATTGGGTTTTCATTGCATTTTAAGTGCTAGGTTTGGGGCCCCTTGAGATGACTTTGTCCCGGGCCCGATTAAAACGGTCAGAGGCCCTGACTACATGGTGTAGTAGCGGTATAGAATAACAGTGATTTCCTCCATGCTAGGAGTATGTGTGGTTGCAGTACAGTGGTGTGCTGTAGGTTACGGTTGTGTGGAGAGTGTTGTGGTTGGGAAAGACGTCTCTTCAAAATGATTCATGAACATTTCATTGCTCTGCATGGTGTGTGTGTGTGTGTGTGTGTGTGTGTGTGTGTGTGTGTGTGTGTGTGTGTGTGTGTGTGTGTGTGTGTGTGTGTGTGTGTGTGTGTGTGTGTGTGTGTGTGTGTGTGTGTGTGTGTGTGTGTGTGTGTGTATGATTGTGTGTGTGTGTGTCTTTTAATGTTTTCCACTGTGGGGAACAGAGGAAAACGTATGTATATATTTTTTAATAATATCATCCCCTCATTTTACACTAGGGCCTAATCTATCTTTTTTATTTGACTGTCTGTGACTAGTGTGTTTTTAAAAGAGTGTTTTAGGTATTTGTCTTTGGGAAGCTCGTGGAAAGAAGTACGTAATAGACTTGTGCCCAAAAATAAGTCCACGCTTTTTTGTCTGTGCACATTGTGTGAATGTCAGTGGTAGTAGTTCCAGTCATTTATTTTTTTTTACTAATTTTCATGTGTGAACAAATCCTTGAAGGAGCTTCTTGTCTTCCAAATTAGCCCATATAGTTTTGTTGCGCGCGCGTGTGTGTGTGTGTGCATGCGTGCGTGCGTCTGTCTGTGTCTGTGTGCGTGTGTGCGTGTGTGTGTGTGTGTGTGTGTTGTAGACTGTGAATGACCTTCAACGTAAGTTACAAGGAATTAGACCGACAGGAAAGCGTGAGGACCCCATCCTAAGAGTGTCACTTGTGTGTATAGGCCTGCGAATCAGGTTCTTCGAGCCCTTTTGTGTGTGTGTGTGTGTGTGTGTGTGTGTGTGTGTGTGTGTGCGTGTGTGCGTGCGTGTGTGCGTGCGTGCGTGCGTGTGTGTATTCTTGCATGAGTGTGTCTAAACATATATCTCACTTATTAATCTACAATCAGTCTCTCCAGAGGGAAAACATTTCAGTAATCCACCTACACTATAATTTGCATCCATAGTG
>NC_085873.1:28604657-28609657 GCF_034702125.1 Engraulis encrasicolus
CTAGCACGGGTGAGGCATACATGCAATTTATGCAACACTGTGGGCTGTGGAGTGCTGTGTCACAATTACAATGGGAGTTTCCCAGGTGCCTTTCACCTTCACATGTGGTCATCCATGTGCTGCCTTGCATTGTTTTCCCATCCTCTTTCACACCGGGGGAGGTCATGTGCTCCCACACCGAATTGTGTCTCTGTTTGTCATGTGTTGAATGACACACGTCTGTCAAAAGGTTCAAGGGCCTGTGTGCAGGAAACAGTTCACACTACAGTCACACTAGAGCAGTGTTTCCCAACCAGGGGTATGTGTACCACTAGGGGTACACGAGTACACTGCAGGGGGTACTTGGAAAAATGTAATATTAACAAATATATGGAGCTTAGTTACATTGGGATGGTGAAAGTGATATAGAACTTGATTTAGGGGGTACTCATGGCACAACAAAAAGGCTTGGGGGTACACAAGGCAAAAAAAGGTTGGGAAACACTGCACTAGAGCCTTGGCTTTTAAATCGTAAGTTCGTAACCCTTGCATGCGGAGCCTCTGTTATAACATTACTGTCACCAAGATGAGATGATAATGACTCAATGTCGCCTTTCTGAGGCACCTGCAAAAATCGCCTGCTAAATGCCCGAGCCCTTTTTTGGAAAAGGTGCCCGCATCTTATAAAATCTAATCTAAATCCAAATATCTCTGCCTCCGAAGCACATAAAAAACATGAAATGAGTTGCCTTTAAAAGCCTCTTGCATTAGAATATGTTCATTCATCTCTAACATACCCACATTTGTAATAAAAATCAAATCTCAAATCTCATGAGCCATAATGCTGTGCCTATGTCGCTCTAGGCGCCTAGGTCAATGCAGCGTATGCGCAGAATCCAGCATCAATGTTTAATGGTTATTCTGTTACAGTACTTAATGCCATACAGTAGCAATGTTGTAGCTGAGATTTTTCAGAAAATAGTGAACGATCACCGAGTATGTGTTGTTATCATTTGCCCGTCAACCTTAAACTGTAGATGGCATTGTTCATGGGAGATCTTGACAGGAATATAAGATATGATCGTTTGGTACAGGCTGGGAATGTCCAGCATGCTTTCCCTTGATATCAGGTAGCCCTGACGTTTTTACTTTAACAAGAACGTCTATACAGTTTTTGGGGCGATTTTTAAGAGGATAGTTTGTGTAACTTGTGTTTCATGAGCAGTAAAACAGTAATTTGTAGTTAATTCACTCACCCATGGATTATCGCTTTGCGTGTGTGTGTGTGAATGCGTATGTGTGTGTGTTCATTATGTGTGTGTGTGTTTTTAGCCGATGAAACGAGGAGCTTTCTTGCGGAGCGCTAGCATGCCAGCGGAGCACACACACCATGGTTACCCCGGATACGAACCCCATGACCTCAGGAGACCTCCTCTGCAGCGGCAGCCTTCAATTACACAGACCATCAAGAGGTAAGAGCACGCACACACACACACGCATACGTGCACACACACACACACACACACACACACACACACACACACACACACACACACACACACACACACACACACACACACACACACAGACGTGCACACACACACACACACACACGCACACGCCCACACAAACACACACACAGGGCCGCTGCCAGCTTTCACCGGGTGCAGGACAAAGTCATATGAAAGGGGCCACCATCCAGTATATACAATGTAATGAAATCCCAATTTTGGGCCCTCTCTCTCCCTGGGCCCAGGTCAACTGACCTCCCCCCCCACCCTTGCCGGCTTCCATGGATACACACACACACACACACACACACACACACACACACACACACACACACACACACACACACACACACACACACACACACACACACACACACACACACACACACACAAACATCCACATGCATGCATGAACACGCATACAGCTTCAGGCTATTCTAAGGACAGTGATATTCAATCCTTAGTCCTTCCCATTCGCAGTGTCTCAGCCGAGAATTAAGTTTGCATTAAATAGAATGAAAAGTCAGAGAAAGGTCAATGAAACCGGGCTTTGTTCATTCATCCTTGTGTTAACAGTGCTTCTGTGTGGTATCAAGTGACATAAAATGTTTGGAATGTTTTTCAAATTACTGTTTTTTTGCAACTGTTTGCACAAAAAGCCTCGTATTTCACAACTACCTCACAAGGTAGTGAAACCGAACACTAATCCTCAACCTTGATGCTTTTGTAATTCAACGCATGATCTCTAATTATCTCACGAGTTTAGTAACAGTAAGACAAATGTGTGTAAACAATTGAAAAAAAAGGACTAAAGAATTTTCTGAATGTTTTTTTTCCAATTAATAGATTAATTCTTCTACTACAGTACATAATGTGTGTCTGTAGCTGTTAGCAAATGCGTGTCATCTGCTTGGCAACTGTTACAAACAACTGATAAACCAGCGAAGACATGTTGCCCGCATTTCTTTGGAACTTCCTGCGACGCAGTCAGTTATGTTCACTTTAACTTGCAATGGAGAGATTTTGACAGTTTTATTCGTGCTGCCTGGAAGCACAACTAATCTGTTACAAAGTGAGTCTCTGAGCTGTCTCGTTTGTGTTTACTGATATTTCTAATCTTCTGTGTGTCACAGACATTTCATTGTGAAAAACAATTTGACATTGTGTCAACATTTTTCACATGTGAAAATCATACGTCTGTGTTTGTAGTTTGCTTGCTATCAGTATTGTCGGCTGTTTGGCTGCAGTTAACTTACTGTACAGTAAGAGGATCTGGAAGGGAAACTATCTGTTATGGAGTCAGTGGCACATAGTGCTGTCTCATTAATTAAACTTCAATCCCCCCGAGCGCCATTTGTTGCCTGGCTCATCCTCTGGGATCTAGCCAAGAGCACAGGCCCATCTCTGACTCTCTGACTGATGAGTTAGCCTGCCAGCCTGCCAACTCTCTCTCTCTCTAACTTTCTCTCTCTCTCTCTCTCTCTCTCTCTCTCTCTCTCTCTCTCTCTCTCTCTCTCTTTCTCTCTCTCTCACATTCTCTCTTGCCCTTCGTCTCTGTCTGTCTTTCTCTCTCTCTCTCTCTCTCTGGCAATGGAACAGCAGGGAAATTTATGTGTGTTAACTCTGACACATTTTGATTGATGACATGGCCCAATGAATAAGACTTTATTTAAGACCCAAATATAGTATGCCAAAGTCCTGCAGAATTGAAATAAACGGTAGAAACAATAATACACTATATTTGCATGGCCCAAGTTGGACAACAGTTGTTGCTACTCCTAGAGATATACTGTAACTGCATAGGTTTGTTTTTCATGATCTTCAGTCACTTCTGCTTGCGATTGTGAACTCTTCAACCTTTTTTGTGGAGCTGCCACCTGAATTTGCTTGACAAACACTGATAACCTTGTGTGTTGCATTGCATGAGAAATGACAAAGCAAAGAGGTTATAGTCTGTTTCCACCCCAAGTGCCAAGTTCATTTCTGCTCAAATCTATTCTATGCTAAATTATAATGTTTCTAAGTTGTTTCTTTCTTTTGCTGTTCTACTTCTATTGCTTTAGTTTACAACTTTTATCAACTTTGAATCTTTAACTTTTACCCTGATAACTATACTCTGTTTCTAACACTCTTTTCCAACTGAACTGACTCTCTTTTCTTCTTCTCTCTTTTCTTTTGTCCTACTCTCCCATCCTACATTTCTCCCTTTCTGCATTTCCCTTCTATTTCTGCTCTTTTCCCCCTGCTCCTTTGTCTTCCTGCTACTACAATTTTCTCTCTTTCTCTGTCATTGCCACCACCTCCACCTCTGCACAACACCACTCCTTTCGCTACCACCACCATCACCACCACTACCACCGCCACCATGACCTCTCATGCCCACCACCACCACCCCAGTGAGAAAAAGGTTCGCTTTGAGCGGGTCAACACAGTGCCCGTGAAGGGCCAGCGGGGGCCCCGCTACCCACCGCGGAGGCAGCAGTCCCTGCCCAAAGTCGTCCTCAGGTACAGTCCTAGTGCTGTGGCATGAACCAAGATAGGGCTGGCAGTATTTTCCATAGTGCATGCCACAAACTGCCCAAAGTCTACATCGCCAAGTCTTATCCCAACTCGTCAATTTCTGACGACTTTTGACCAGATGGCAATTTTCGATGTCAAAGGTGTGCCCATGACTCAAAAGCGACTCAAAAGCACCCCCCTGTGGGAGCATAACTTCACTGATGGTTAGGGTTAGGAAACGGTCTAGGTCTGGGTGAACTAGTGAACATGTGACGTGGCAGGTATGCCCTCGACGTCAAAATTACCGTCTGGTCAAGTACCATCAAAAATTGACGCTATTGGTGTGAGACTTGGTAGCCAAAGTGGTTTTCAGGTACGGTGCTGGTGCTATGACATGAACCAAACCAAGCTAGAGCTGACAACAGTGCATACTACACACACCGCCCAGAATAATCCTTCGGTGTGGTATTCGTACTGTGGGATGAACCAATTTAGGGTTGGGAGATGCAGGGGTTGGACAAAATAAGTGAGACACCTGTCATTTTCATGGCTCAAGTGGACCAGCCTGTTGGCCAATCTTCATTAATTGCACATTGCACCAGTAAAGTGAAGTGTTAAGGTTCAATTTGCAGGGTAAGAGCACAGTTTTGCTCAAAATTTTGCAATGCATACAACATTATGGGTGACATGTCAGAGTTCAAAAAGGAGAAATTCTTGGTATGTGTGTAACCGTTGCATCTTTGACCAAGTCAGAAAGTCTTTGTGATGTATCAAGACGACAGTATCCAAGGTAATGTCTGCATACCACCAAGAAGGATGAACACATCCAACAGGATTAATTGTGGACGCAAGATGAACTAAATGACACTAAAATGACAGGTGTCTCAGTAATTTTGTACAACCCCTGTATTTCCATGATAGTGCTTGCTTTACACACAGAAACTGATGGCTCAGGCTGAGAAGTGTGGAAATGGAAGGGTGTGTTTTGTTTTTTAGGACATGGCCATCAGA
>NC_085873.1:28614657-28622157 GCF_034702125.1 Engraulis encrasicolus
AGTAATACTACTCCCCTTTAAGTGAACCGAACTCAGTCCTCTGTAAGTAGGCTAGACCCAAAAAGTGAACTAATAGAAAAAGAACCCGGTTCTGTTTGCCTTGTGCTTGCCATTGGCCTTATTTACACGAGACATTTAATTCAAAATTAATTCCATTTGATTTCTGGATAGAACTTCTATCGTCTTTGAAAACATTGTGTAAACACATGCCACACATCAAAGATGGACAGAGGTATGAATGTGCTGACGGCTATAAAGTACGCACAGAAATACGTTGTACGTAGTTGACCAAACCAACAGTAGCAGTGGAGTAGTCTACTTTTTTATGGTGGGTATACTGTATATTTGAGCATTTTTTGAGGTGGGTATACTGTATATATTTGTGCTATTCAAAACAATGGATCAATCAATTTTAAGTAAATCCCTAAAATTTCAGTATACCCACTGACCACCCACTACACCAGTATTTCCCAACCTTTTTTGTCTCGCGTACCCCCTAAGCCTCTTAGTTGTGCCACGAGTACCCCCTAATTCAGGTTCTATATTGCTTTCTCTGTCCTGATGTGGCTGCTCCATACATTTGTTATAATAAAAGCATTTTTCCAAGTACCCCCTGCAGTGTGCTCGTGTACCCCTAGTGGTACACGTACCCCTGGTTGGGAAACACTGCACTACACCACTGAACAGTAGGGTATGAATGATCAGATGGAGTTAGGTGCCTTGCTCAATGTCACCTCAGCCATGGAGTGAGGTAGGGAGCAATTTGAACCAGCAACCCTCTGATCTAAAGCCCATAAAGCAAATTTCACAGAATTTACACTTTGAGTTGCCATTTTCACAAGTTCCTCCAGGATGATTGGGTTCAAAGTCTCATCGATGCTATCAGAAAAAACAAGGCTTTAATGGGAATGACTGTTTGTTTTCGTTTCATAAACCCTTTAACCATTAGCCCATAGCGAAGTAGCGAAGCGTACGACGCAAGATGCACAAAGACATGCATGTTTGAGACATTGGTCATTGGCCGAAGTGGAGATGGCAGAAACACACAACCAAAAGCTGCCTCGGGGCAGCCGTGGCCTAGTGGTCAGAGAGTTGGTTTTTCAATCTAGGGTTTGCAGGTTCAAATCCCCCGTGACCTCTCCCTACATCTCCATCCATGGCTGAAGTCCCCTTGAGCAAGGCACCTAAACCCCACATTGCTCCAGGGCCTGTAACCAATACTGACAAATAATAACTGTAAGTTGCTTTGGATAAATGAAAGCGTCAGCTAAATGTAATGTAATGTAATAATGGTAACAAGGAAAAGAGGTCATCGCTGCTAAATAAAATGACAACTGGTTCTATGAAAATATTAGTCCTACTACTCCATGTACTGTATGCGGCCGTGGTCTTGGTCAGGGTTAGCTATCTGACCGGCTATCTGATCAGATTCACTCCTCAACATGAGAACATAGACAATTGAGCATTTTCATGGCAGTTCAGTTCAGTTCAGTTCAGGACTCATGTCTGACTACACTGACCGACAGGGACGGATTATGATTCCATGGGCCCCTGGGCCTGACAACAAGAAAGGCCCCCCCTTCAGTGGGTGCTGCTAGTTTACAAAATGATCCAGGATTTTAGTTCAGATGTGAGAGTCCATGACCCCCTAACTCTTGGGCCCCTGGGACTGGGCCCATTAGGCCCTTGCAGTACAGGTAATCTGTCCTTGCCGACCGACCGACTGAAAGAGAGCCGGCCGGCTCCGGCCCCACCCTGCAAGTTGAATGGCGGCCATGTTAATATCTGCCTCCTAGTAAATGGCATGTAATTGCACGGCCTCCGCATCCTTCCCTGAGGCCAGGTCTGGAACAGGTCTCCGTGTGTAGGAAGTGGAAGGAATGCAAGGCAAGCAGAGGGAATGTAATCCAATGCAGTGCAATTCAATGCAGGACTGATAAGACAAGTTCAAATACCTGGCCGACTGAGCTCGGCTCATGCACTAACTCTTGCAGTGTGAATTCAACACTCAGCGAGTTGATTGAACATATTCTACAGTGTATTTAGGCAAATTAACGCTGCATTTTTTAAACTGTGTTTCGTACAAACCCTGAACAACAAGAACAGATCAGTCTGCGCTTGGCGGATCTCACGGGTTCTGTCAGTACTGGAGTTTATTGCCAAGTTCAAATGAGGGATGGGGGGGGGACATTGACCAGATGTATTGTACATCCGCTTTATCGTGCATGAAGTTTTAGTGTTGTTCAGTGTGTCAAAGGTAATGTATTGTAATCGTGCCCGTGGGCGATAATAAATCATTTGAAAGGGATTTCAAAATTCCAAATGTCATAGCGACTCTAGTTGGGCATAGCACAGCACTGATCACATTCACTATTGCTAAATAATCACCAGAAGAATTTAGGCCTATTACCTAAAGGGTTTTTGTATTGCAGTTATGCATGACTGGCTGACTGCATTGGGGCATTTCACACATGTTTACATAAGTATGTCCCAAAATAAATCAATAGGGTCAATTAAAAATGAAAATCAGAAGAATGTGAAGAGTTCAGATGCAAAAAGTGCTAAGTGCTAAAAAGTACCATTTCAGAAAATAATCTTAATTCATTTTTATTTAATACAAAGCTATCAAAATAGCATATTTTTTATTTTATTTATGTAATATAACTATTTATATGTATTATCAAGTACATGAATGTAAACCAAACCAACAACGGGGTTCTCTAAAAATATTGGAGTGCAGGTCTTCAGAAATGGAGTTAGGGGGTTTTGCATCTGAACTCTTCATGTATTTGTTATCTTACTTGCTTGACGTATCACAGATGCGTGGGTTTCTGATCGAGCCTGGTGGTGTTTCAGGAAAAGAACAACAGGGAACCATCATGCAACCATTAGACCATCAAAACAGAATTAATTATTTAACTGAACAGTCAGCTAGTGAATTGTGCATGACGCAGGTCTTGTAGCTGCCACTGATTCACTTTGTCATTATCATTCATTAGCCACTGTGAAAGCAGCTCTAAGTAGTTTCTCTCCTCAGTCACCATACATGGTTAAAACAGAATCAGGAGTCCTGCTCCTCCAAATGTACTGTTTGGCTTTGATTGAAAATGTGATTGTCGGGTGAAAAACAAACAAAAAAACAGTTTAGGGGATAAGTAATGTCACTCACTTGAAATGACAGAATCTGAAACAATTGTCGCGTTTCATTTCATTTTTCCAGTACGTTTAAGAATAAATCATGTCGAAGTGGAGATAAGAAAATCAGAAGGAGGGTATCTCCCCAACAAATCTTGAGCCAACTACATGAATGTAGCATAAAGCTACCAGTGTTATCTTTCTCAGTTTTTTGTCTGCTGCATAACCATTCGGTCTCTTTAGTCTCTGCACAGTAAATTTTGCAGTGTTAATTCAACACTTAGATAGTCGATTTCACAACTTAGATGAGTGTATTTGGTAGTCCCAGAGTACTCTCTAAGAGTTAAATTAGTATTGCATTTTGTTTTTACTGTGTAGACTACTGTATAGACATGGGTAATGCTGAGGGTCAGCAAGTGCATGAATGTAATATAAAGCATTACTGTATTAAGTGTTATCCTTCTCAGTCTGGCAAATCGTTTGATTTGGTCTGCTGCACCTCCATTCAGCCTCTAGCCGTCCTTCCTTCTACACAGTAAAAACACAGTAGAAACACAGTGTTGATATACCGGTAATTGTTAAATGGTTGTTTCAGATAACATTTGGTCCTACTCATTAATGTGTTAAATTTACTCTTTGGTCAGTGCAACATTTTCAGAGTTAGCTCTGCTCCATATTGTGTAGTTGAAATTACACTGGCCACTTCCAGAATTTTACACTGACTGTTCACTGTTAAATACTCTCATCTAAAATATTTTTAATATGTTTACAATACTTAAGACTAAACTTGTTTAAATTCACATAGATTATCAAATTGACACCCCATATTTTTGCTGTCTCTCTGCTACTGCTGTATAGGTATGGGCAATGCTGTGGGAGGGAGCATGGATATTGAAAAGCCAAGGCTGCATGTTTAGACACATCCCCTTCCCCTGGCCTCTCTCTGCCACATGTGTTTAGCCACCTTTTTGTCTTCTCTCTTTCTTTCCCCTCCTTTCCTCTCTCTCTCTCCCTCTCTCTCTCTCTCTCTCTCTCTCTCTCTCTCTCTCTCTCTCTCTCTCTCTCTCTCTCTCTCTCTCTCTCTCCATCCCCTCTCTGCCACATGTGTTTGGCTACCCTTTTTTGTCTTTTCTCCCTCTCTGTCTTCCCATCACCCCTCCTTCTCTTCCTCCCTCCCTCCCTTCTTTCTCCTGTTCTATCTCTCTTTCCTCTCCTTCTCCTTCCTCCCCCCCCCCTCTCTCTCTCTCTCGTGTGTTATCTGGTATGTACGAGGGTGTTTACACACACTCTTCAAACAAGCCCGTGAGGAGGAACGGCTGTTTAACAGCAGCGGAGAGAGAGAGAGAGAGAGAGAGAGAGAAAGAGAGACAGAGGAGAGAGAGGGAGAGGAAGACAGAGAGAGAGAGAGAGAGAGAGAGAGAGAGAGAGAGAAGAGAGAAGAGAGGGGTGAGGATAAGAGGATGGGAGGATAGCATATGAGGACATAACACAGCATAAGACCAGAGGAGGAGGAACTTGAGGAGGTACATGAAAGATCAGTGGCCCTGTGATCAGCCAGATCTTCAAAGTGAGAACAGCCCCTAAGGCAGGGAGGGAGTGCATACAGGCATCTCTTTATTTTACTATCCTGTTGGAGTTTATATCTCTCTCTCTTTGCCAGTATCCCTCCTCCTCCTCCTCCTCTTGCTCCCCTGCTCTGCTCAGCGTTGCATGAGTAGGGGTCATTAGGCAGGGAGGCTTGGGGCATTATGATCGAGAGAGAACGCAGCTCTGTGACTCAGCGCAGGCATGACTTTCTCAGCCTCCTGGGATGAACTTGACAGGTAGGCTCCGCTCCGCTTCGTTGGGCTATTTTTCCCGCTACTTTTGTGTTTTCTGCTGTTTTTGTTGTTCTTGTTGTTTCTTCTTGTTCTTGTTCTTGTTCTTGTTCTTGTTCTTGGTCTTGTTCTTGGTCTTCTTCTTGTTCTTGTTCTTGTTCTTGTTCTTGTTCTTGGTCTTCTTCTTCTTCTTCTTCTTCTTCTTCTTCTTCTTCTTGTTGTTGTTGTTGTTGTTGTTGTTGTTGTTGTTGTTGTTGTTGTTGTTGTTGTTGTTGTTGTTGTTGTTCTTCTTCTTCTTCTTCTTCTTCTTCTTCTTCTTTCTTCTTCATCTTCTTCTGTGAATTTGTCAGTGTCAACTCAAAGTATGGATTAAGTTGGGGCAGCGTCAAGTGTCTCATCATCTACAGTATGAGTCTAGGGAGATGAGTCTTCTGCATGAGAATCAGCACATACAAACATCTTAGTCATCGGCATGACAATCAACATCTTAGTCAGCTACTCTGGGATGTAAACTGTTAGCGTCTTGGCTTGTTGACACATAAATGGAATTGATGGGAAGCAAGACTTTGCAGTTTGTGTTTTGCGATGTGACAGTGAGTTTAACCTTTACCTTTTCAGATTCTCAGAAGTGTCTGTGTGTTTCCTACTTATGTGCAATTTACTTCATCTGTTGTATTTGACCACCAATGGAGATGGCAAAGATGTAAGCACTAACTGAGTAGTCATGCAACTGTTTAGGTGAAAACAGTAAGTTGTACAGGGGTGGACAAAAGATGGTACAGCTGGCTGTATGTTGTGGTGACCTAGTAGAGGCAAGTAAGCTGAAGCCGTTTCTGTAAGAAGCTTTTACACTGGAGTTGTACTGGAGTTAGATTGGGTTTACTGGAGTTAGAGTGGTTGCACTGGAGTTAGATTGGTTGTACTTTTGGTTCGACTTCATGTTACTGCTTTGATTATTTCACTGATTAACATGGCATCAAAATGTGTAACCACTTTAAAAAACCCAAAAGCCTAAAACTTTAGTGCACATACTTAACCATATACAGTATGTTCGCTTTGATCACAACCCAGAAATGCATCATGAAAACAAAAGAAATGTTAAGTCCACATAACTGCTTCTGTGTTTTAAGCCATTAGGTACAGGTAGATCCTTAAAAAACGAAAACTTTCAAAGCCCAAAATGCATAGTGAAAACAAAACATCAACATGTGAAGGTACAGGTAGATTAGGTACAGGTAGATCCTTAAAAAACGAAAACTTTCAAAGCCCAAAATGCATAATGAAAACAAAACATCAACATGTGAAGTCCACATAACTGCTTCTGTGTTTTAAGCCATTAGGTAGATCCTTAAGGAGAGATAAGCTCTACTGAGAGGAGAGATATACAGTAGGTTCTGCACAGCAGTCCCAATCTATCACGTCTGTTTAGCCCTCTTGGCGCCAGATTAAAGTCAGTGCTGCTCTTAACATCACAGGGAAGCTGACAGGGGGGTATGTTGTCCCAGGCCCAGGGAGAAAAGGGGCCAAGAATTGGGTCTTCATTACATTATATGTATTGGGTTGGGGGCCCATTTAGTTGATTTTGTCCCGGGCCTGGCCAAAAGCTGTCAGCGGCACTGCATATACATACGTACACAGTTTTAAAAAATAAAAAAAATCTGTGTTATCTCAACAGTTAGAGTTGATTCAACATCTTCTAGATTGTATTTGGTTCCAGATTACTCTCTAAGTGTTGGATTAACACTGCATTTTTTTCTGTGTACGTTTCTGCTCTGACTCTTGGAATACTTTTCAGTCAACCATGTCTACGAAAGCACACAGTTGTTGTACTGATTTTGAATTGATACTGAGTGGTGTTTGATCACTAAAAAAACTATAATCTATAAAAACGTACCCTGTGTAGTAGTAGACCTTTAAGCCGTCAGTAAAGACAGTAGCTACTATATTTTACAACATCACCAGAAGTTACCTTCTACAGACCGTATCGCTACACAGTAGCCTTTAAAATGCAGTGTTAATTCAACACCTGGAGAGTCGATTTAACATCTTTTAGAGTGTATTTTGTCCCACTCTCTAAGTGTTGAAATGACCCTATATTTTACACTGCGTACAACATATTACAGTAGCCTGTCATCAGAAGTGGTGCCAAGAAGTTGTACCTGTGGGGCCAGCATTATTATCATGTCAACCTGAGGCGATGAGAGACATTCGCATGAACAACACCAGCCACGTTGCCACTTATCAGTATCACAACAGCTCAAGAAGTGTGATTGTGTGTGTGTGTGTGTGTGTGTGTGTGTGTGTGTGTGTGTGTGTGTGTGTGTGTGTGTGTGTGTGTGTGTGTGTGTGTGTGTGTGTGTGTGTGTGTGTGTGTGTGTGTGTGTGTGTGTGTGTGTGTGAATACACCTGATCTGATATTAATCAATGTGCAGAATAGATTTGGTTTATGCTACGATGAACATTTTTTGTCAATCCAAATGAAGAAGTAATAAATAAAGTTTGTGTGTGTGTGTGTGTGTGTGTGTGTGTGTGTGTGTGTGTGTGTGTG
>NC_085873.1:28627157-28629657 GCF_034702125.1 Engraulis encrasicolus
AGAGAAGTTCTCATAATATTTCTATGCATGAGAAAGATGTAAATCCTTGTATCCTCGGGTGATACAGCGGCACGGCAGACTGGTTCACGGTGAGCAAAGACTTGGTTATTACCCTTTTCATAACAACAACCTTAGATGCCCTGCATAAAATGGTTTAAATTGTAGGATTGGGCCTAACCCAGTAAGACCCTCTTATAAATGAGCTGTCACCAGAATGGCAGTGACCAAATCGTAATGTATCACCAAAGGCCCTGTGTACTGTCTTAGTGGTGTAGCACTATCTATGGTAGCGAAGTTTTTTCAGTGACTATTACAGCATAACACTGTTGGGAAGGCGTGCATTAAGGGGCTATACATTTGTGAGGGTGGGCCCTTACTCTTACTCCGATTCCTCTCAACTGTCTTGGGCGACACAGGGGCACGGCGGACTGGTTCGGGGTGAGCAAGGACAGCGACACCACGCAGCGATGGCAGCGGAAGAGCCTGCGCCACTGCAGCCTGCGCTACGGCAAGCTGAAGCCCCAGGTCATCCGTGAGATGGACCTGTCCAGCCAGGACAACTTGTCTATGACCAGCACCGAGACGCCACCCCCGCTATACGTACCCCCCGCTCAGCATGGCATGCAGAAGGTAGGACTGGAAAAGAAACACACAGACACAGACACAGACACAGACACAGACACACGCATGCACACACGCACGCACACACACACACATACACACACACACACACACCAGAAAGCTAGGACGACCCTATACATCTGAGCTATTGAATTGAACAAACACACGCACACATACACATAATATGGTACCCATACACACAGGGGCGGAGCTATAGGGGGAGCAAGCAGGGCATTTGCTCCTGGGCCCAAGGCACTCCTGTATTGATGTTGGGGGCCCTATTATGACTTTGGCCAACCATATGGGGGGCCCTATCAGTGTTTTGCCCTGGGGCCCTGGGTGCAATTGTTCCGCCACTGATAAACATACACATATACTGTACACTGTAAAACGTTGCAAGCCAGAGAAACATAAAAAAGACAGCTGCTGCCTTAAGTTTGTAAGTTTGTCACTCAAGACTTAACTCAACTCAAAGCTTTCTCAAGTTGAGTTAACTTACAAACTTCAGGCAGCAGGGCTACTTACTTTTTTACTCTTAACTGGCTGCAATGTTTTACACAGACATAAATACACCGATTGCTGTCCTACCATGAACACATAAGCACATACCTGCAGATGTCAATTTCTTGCAGATCACTGTATCTCAGGTTGCACCTGTTAAAAGTATGGTGGTTCCTACCTAGGGATGCAAGTGATAAATCGATTAATCGACTTTAATCGATTAATGCGTTAATCGATTAATAACCATCAATTGCAATTAATTGCCAATTCAACTGGCAAGAGACCCTGGTGAAATGGGCATCTGTGTGAAGAGGGATGTGAATAGTGGGAATATTTAAATCACCTTTGTATTAAAGAATTTAAATAGAATTAATTTAAATATAGTATTTTACCTCCATTTTGAGGTCAAATATTTGGATTTGATAGATATCTAGATTTTTCCCGTAAACATTGAGATTTCGGGGGGGAAAACACAGCTTATTAATTAATCGTAAGTCAATCAATAAGGTCAATCAACAAACGATTAATGAATTAGTCGATAATTTGCATCCCTATTCCTACCATCTCCCCACCAGATTGTGGACCCGCTGGCGCGTGGCCGCGCGTTCCGCATGGTGGAGGAGGTGGACGGCTTCAGCGTGCCGCATACGCCCATCACGCCCGGCGCCGCCTCCCTCTGCTCCTTCACCAGCTCCCGCTCCGGCTTCGGCCGCCCGCCCCGACGACGCAAACGCCAGTCCGTCGCCAAGATGAGCTTCCGTGCCGCCGCTGCACTCGTCAAGGTGAGAGGAATACGTACACAGACACAATCAGGAGCACAGCTCCAAAACGTGGGCCCTTTGTACGACAGCTCCAATGGACCCCTTTCATGTGATATTAATATGTAAAAAAATTCGGTAACACTTTACTTGACGCCGGCGTCATACGTATGACATAACAGTGTCATAATAGTGTCATGTCAATGTAATACACGTTTTATGGTCATGAAAAGTCGACATTGTTTGGGCTGCTTTTACCATAACCAAATGTCACTTAATGACAACAGTCATAAAATGTTTGACATTGACATGATGTTTATGACACGTGCATGACTACATTATGGCACTGTTATGTCATATGTATGACACCGGCATCAAGTCTAGTGTTATCAAAAAGTCTGACTCTCTGTGGGGACCCCCTCATACTTGGGACCCTGGTGAGTCCCCTCACATCCATGGACATAGAACAAATAATAATGTTAAAATATTATATGGTAGTAAACCGATGCTTTTATCCAAAGTGATGTACAACAGTTATTAAGCTACAGGGTTCTGGTATCTGGTACTTCTAGAGGTGTAGTGAGGTGTAAGGAGAGGCTATATTGAAGTAGGGATACCAA
>NC_085873.1:28634657-28672157 GCF_034702125.1 Engraulis encrasicolus
TATGACGTTTGTTTTGTTTTTTTACATTATAATTTTATTTTTATTTTTTTTCATCTGTTATGTAAAAGGTGATCTGTGATATGGTTGATACCAATAAGGGCTTAGGGTTTTTGGCCTGCATTCCCTCCACACACACACAGGGTTGCCAGATGTGACTGATTATTTTCAGCCCAAAAATGCTCAAAAAACGCCTGGCGGCATTAAATCCTGCCCAATTTGAACTAAATGCTGTTTATTTTTATGGCTACAACTCTACAGAAAAATGGTGCCAATAGTCCCTACCCTAGACTGTTATCCTAAACATAGGGAACCACCCAATCTGGCAACACTGAACATAGTGGCCTGAGATAACAATAACAGATGGCCTTCATCATTCTAACCCACTGCGAATGCTCAGCTGTTGGTCAGCGAGAATTTTCTAGCGCGAACCGTACGTAATCCTGCACAGGAGGCCCTGTCAGGAATTAGGATAGGAGGGATGATGATGGGATGGTGATGGTGTGGGAAATGATCTGGTGTGCACCCGTTTCCAACTGCTCCAACTAAGGATAGACCGATATATATATCGGTTCGATATCGGGCCGATATTTGCATTTTTTAAGTGTATCGGTATCGGACGATACGCGTGTGGTTTTGGCCAATACACAATTTGTATTATTTTATGTCATACGGGGTTTTTTAAAAGCACCAAGACACTTGATTTTTTTATTACTTGATTGTTAGACATTACTTGATTGTTAGAGTGGGTGTTTAAATGTAACAAGTTCTACCTCAATTTGATAGTGTTAAAGGAATGTTTATTTTTAACTTGAGACCTGGAATATTTGTCATTTTTCAACCATTTTTTAAACCCATATCGGTCCCAAATATCGGGTATTGGAAATCGGGTATCGGCCAAGGGTGATGAAAAAAAAAACGGTATCGCATCGGCCATTAAAAACCCTGTATCGGTCGACCCCTAGCTCCAACCCTTGCCCCAAACCCCAACCTAGCTAGGCACAGGCTCTAGACCAGAGCAGGGGTTCCCAAACTTAACCATGATAAGGCCCCCCATATACCGCTAAATTCTGGACAGGGGGCCCTCTTACCATACATAGGTTGTGCCACACTATTTTTTCCGCGCACCCCTTTCACAACCGTAGTCTACTGTAGGTCTGAGATGCAATAGATTATGATAAGGCAGGGAATGTTGTTTGACTTAATTTTGGTTGATTTTGGTGTACTTAGCTATTCAATTTATTCAATTATTTATTTAGCCTCTCCTGCCAACCTGCCTCGGCCCTCCTAGCACCCCTTCGCGCCCCCCTAGGGGTCCCTGGCCCTCCCTTTGAAAACCTCTGGACTAGAGGATGGGGTGGGTGGCTGATGGTGTGGTAAAAATGATTGGGTATATGCACCTACACCGAACTATGTGGTGCATTTGATCTAATGGCATGGCACAGGCCCTATCAGCTGCGGCGATGATGTGGGAAATGATTTTAGTACGCGCCCAATTCCAACTGCTCGTCCTATCAGCTATGGCGATGATGTGGGAAATGATTTTAGTACGCGCCCATTTCCAACTGCTCGTCCTATCAGCTATGGCGATGGTGTGGGACATGATTTTAGTACGCGCCCGTCCAATCCCAACTGCTCCAACCCCAGTTGAGAGTTGAAGTCATGCGTCTCATTTCATGCCACAGGCCCTGTTGGGATAGAAGGGATGGGTGGCAAATTATCTTTGAAAGACAACCCTCCCTCACACTCCCATTATGAGTTCCTAAACTTTTTTTGTTGATTTGTTGATTTGTATTTGATTTGATGTGGGTTAGGCGCTGCAAGGGGGCAGTAGAGTGCTCATTGTGGACGGGAGAGTGTTGTTGTGTTGTATCTGGGTTGTGCAATGTTGACGCAAATCTGGTCATCCACCCGTAATCTGCTGCTTTAGTACAGACGCAACGCAAACTTTTTATTGGCTTTGTGAAAGTATTTCAGCTTTAAGAATTTTTATCAGTGATGATGATGATAATTATAAAAATGATCATGATGACGATGATGATGATGATGATGATAATGATGAAGATGATCCCGCCCTTACCTCTCCCTTCACCTCCATCAATGGCTGAATTGCCCTTGAGCAAGGCACCGAACCATACCTGTCAACCCTCCCTATTTTCACGGGAAACTCCCTATTTCTGACTTATTTCCCGCTGTCTTCCCAATTTGATATTTTCCCACAAAATATTCAGATTTTTGCACGTTATTTTTAAAAAGTGTCGCCGCAGCTTCGCCCCAGCTGATGATAATGAGCATGATGATGTTACATGTTATACTATATGTTACTGTAGGCTATATGTTATATTTTGGTTGTATGTTTTCGTTATCCTCAGGGCCGCTCGCTGCGAGAGGCGCCCGTCCTCCATCGCCGCACCCATCGTCGCAGCTTCACCCCCGCCAGCTTCATGGAGGAGGACACCATGGACTTCCCTGATGAACTAGACACCTCCTTCTTCACACGGGTGGGTGGGGAGACACACTGCATAATGGCACACACACACACACACACACACACACACACGCACCCACACGCACACACACACACACACACACACACACACACACACACACACACACACACACACACACACACACGCACACATACGCACCCACACACACATGCACACATGCACACACTCTTCATAACCTGGACAACTGACACACACACGACCTATGACCCATGTCAGTGCATATGTTTTTGGTCTAACTGACCCAAATGCTTTTGTTCATTCATAGGATGTAGACCTAAGCAACAGTATATGTGCCTAATATAGCTGAACTGCAGTAATAGTTAGTGTAGTGGCGATTAAACAAGTATATTGTAGTCGCCAGCGGCTGATGTTGGGGAGAGTTGCTCGACTCGCTAGATGTGCAAATAAGCTCAAGGATGCTGTTTCTCACGTTTCTGTTTGCTTGCTTTATTTACTAGTTATCTTCATAGTTAAAAGGTCCAGTTTCATCCATCAATGACATCGTTAAAATCCATAATTCCAAGGTAGCAAGCCAGGTGTGCAAAGGTGCAGAAAAGTGTCTAAGAGCTGTGCAAACTTAAGCTTAAAGTGCCAGATGTAATAAAATCATTGCGTTATCAATGCGGTCGGCAAAAGTAGGCCATCCCCAAATCACCCACTTTCCTTCTAACTTCCCTGCCATATCCCCAGCGCCAGGTGATATACTAAAACTAATCACCACGTGACCCAATCATGCACGTCACCACCCAAACCTGTCAATCACAGTCAAAAAGGTCAAATCTGTCCGCAACATTCCGGCCCCTAATTATTACGACACACACAGTAATAATTACAAATCCTAATAACCCAAACATTATGCATGCACATCAAATTCATTACTCAAAGTCCATGAAGACATTTTCTTTCGCCTTTGTTTTCTTTTCTCCTGTGTTCATGTGAGTGTGTGCATGTATGCGTGTTTTCTTTTTTTTTCAGTACAGGTCAAAGGGGGTCAGTCATAGGCCAGAGGTTACCAGCACTTAGCCTATATTTCAAGGTCGGTCACGTTAACTGGCCAGTGCGTTAGACGTTAGATGTCAAGGTCACGTTGTGGGGTCAAAGGTGAGGAGCCTCCGTGAGAAGGCACAACTCTGGTAGGCCGGCAGGTAAGGTTGGTCAGGGCCTCGACCCAGACCCGATGCACCAGCCCTCTGTGGTCTGGCACGGCCACTGCAACTCGGCCGACGATCCAGGAACCATGGCGGCGCCATGATGAGGACCACATCCCCAGCAGTGAAGTTGAGCTTGACTCTAGTGCAGTAATCCCGCTGCTGAAGCCGTGGTAGGTTCTCTCTGATCCATCTTCTCCAGAGCAGGTCGGAGATGTACTGCTTTGACTTGAGCTGGGGAGGGTGGTTCTGTGCTCGTACTTCCAAGCCCTTTGGATTCGTGGACGGAAGTGCCAGAACGGGGCTCAACTTATATGGATGCCTGCTTCGTTACACATTTTCTCCTGTTTGCTGACAGGAGATCTCTTCTGCGGAACTTTCCAAGTGACAGAACTCGACACTCTGCATCCCAGCATCCTTCAGCTCTCCCACTGAGAGCAAGCCCTTGCGGGAGTCGTCCCATTGACGAAGAACAATCTCAGCGCTGAACTGAGAAGGGGCATTGACTTCACTGTGACACAGGACTGCCATCTTGAACCTCATCCCACCCACCACTCTTACAAGGCGAGTCCTGGATGAGGGTTTACTGATCAGGTGGGTGAAAGGATGGCCGTCCTCACCACCATCAGCATCACTGGCAGCAGCAACTTCTGAAACGTTAATTACAGCAGAGTCTTTGATTACAGGATTTCTGAGTGTGATTTCCAGTACACTGTCTGTGTTCACAGTCCACTTGCTCTCTGACTGTTTAAGACATGTGGGGCCATTTAGCCATGACACATTCTTCAAAACATTCACATTCTCCAAAAGGGTATCTTTTCTGAACTTAGTCGACACACCAACTTGTGTGGTTGTGAGGCCAGGATCACTCAACCACTGTGCATTCAGGGCAGCACCCCAGAATGATGCTGCACAATCGACATCAACTCTGTGCTGGGGTAAATACCCGCTCTTACGGCTTGTGTGTTGACTGTCTGTCGTGGGCACATACTGTACATGGCTCTTCTTACGGCTTGTGTGTTGACCTTCTGTCATGAAAGTGGTACACTCTTTGTGCAGATCTTTGTCTTCTCTGACATTGTTCCTCTTCACGCTTGCAGCACTTTGCTCTGCACTTGCACTACTGCTGAGCACACTCAGGACTTGAGCTCTCACAGACAGGGCAATGCTGTGAGGCCCATCTCTCAGGATCACTGTCTCACTGGCCAACTCTACGGAGTTAGTGGCTTCTCTTGACAGAGCCAACTGCTCGTCATGGCTGTTCTCAGGAAAGTCAATCTCAATCTGCTGTTCCCACCACTCATCCAAAGACACGGCAGAGTTTTCGTTTACATTCACTGTGGCCAACTTGCGGACCTCCTCACCGGCCCCAGTAAGGCCACTACACTGAACTGTGCCGGGAATTTCATATGCCATGGCGTCAGACCTGATTTCATTATTTTCTTTATGAATGTTGAGCAGACTTTGTTGTGAGGACAAGTATGCCTTTGGCTGTGCTGACAGGGGTGAACTCAATTGTGATGGCAAGTGTGTGTACTGGTTCACATTTACAGGAGGTTCTGTGAGAGGAGGGGCGGATTCACACATTTCCATTTGTGATTGCACTAATCTCACTGTGGGTATGATGCTGAAAGCAAGTGGCATTTCTTTTGACTTTAACGTAGGCCTATATGTCGACGGGTTGAACACTTCTGCATCCACATCAAGATTCTTAAAAGCTTTTTCATTTTCTTTAAAATACGGCTCCATTCCATTGGGTGTTCTTGATGTGGTGCTCTGAACAGTTGAGATCTTTGAACTGACACTACTTCCATAATTTGAAACATTGTGCATTGGAGACACATGCTGAGAATGAGCAGGCAGGTGAAGCTCTGTGGGCTGCTCATTTACAGGTGCTGCCCCCTGTGGGGCACTTTGAGATGACATTTCAGGTGGCCCACCTGTTTGTTTAACTCCTGTGAGCCATACTTGCACTTTCTTAATAAAACATTCATTGTATTCTCTTATGAACCAGAACAATTCATCTTGATCGTCTTGCTCCTCGATAGGAACCAGAGGCAACAGAGAGCAATGCAGTTCACTGGCCATTTTAAACAGTTGTTTCAATTCATTAAATAGCAACTTGACATGGCATTCATTTCCATCAGCTTTCATCAGTTCTTTTAGAGAAGCAGTCACACTTTCCATTTTTCTTACATGTTTTTTCAGTTCTGTTTGAATGTTTTCAATTTTGTTTGCCAGGCCCTTTCCAGTGGATACCATTTGTCTTTCATTTTCTGCGTTTTTCACATCAGGCATTTCTTTGTCACGCATTTTTGCATTTTTCACAAAAGGGACTTCTTTAACATTCATTTCTGCATTATTCACAACAGGCATTTCCTTGTCTTTCATTTGTGCATTGTTCACACCAAGGGTTTCTTTGTTAGGCCTATTTGTTTGCATCTTTCATCAGAGGCTTCCTGCCACTCAGTCACTTTCATTCCAACTTTTTCCAACAAGGCAGGCAAATCACCACGTCAAACTCAATATTCAGAGCCACAGCTGTCTTTCCAGTCCACACACGCCAGAGCCAACAGAACACACACACAGACACAACGCCAGCTCTAGATCCCCAATGAATCTTCTCGTTAGCACAGTAGCCCCAATAGCTAAAGTTCAGCAATGAATGAGCGTGACGTGACCACAGCGTCAGCCTCTCCAGGAAGTAACACAGCGTTCATCCAGCCAGCGACATCTCAATAAATATGTGTACGTTACCGCTGTGTCGTCTTCTGTTCCTTCAGGCAAACGCTTTCTTCGTGCTGTGTGTGTGACTGTGTTCAATAGCGTTTCAGCTGTACTTTGATTCGAAATGAAATGCCATCATTCGTCGTCCGTGCAGACTCCCATTGGCGTCCTACCGTGCTAGACTTGGGCAGGCGCCATAACGTCCTGCGATTCGCAGCATCGTTTGCGGGAGCAAACGCCGTTTTTGCCGACAATGAAGTGGCGATTAAACAAGCATATTGTAGTCGCCAGCGGCTGATGTTGGGGAGAGTTGCTCGACTCGCTAGATGTGCAAATAAGCTCAAGGATGCTGTTTCTCACGTTTCTGTTTGCTTGCTTTATTTACTAGTTATCTTCATAGTTAAAAGGTCCAGTTTCATCCATCAATGACATCGTTAAAATCCATAATTCCAAGGTAGCAAGCCAGGTGTGCAAAGGTGCAGAAAAGTGTCTAAGAGCTGTGCAAACTTAAGCTTAAAGTGCCAGATGTAATAAAAACATTGCGTTATCAATGCGGTCGGCAAAAGTAGGCCATCCCCAAATCACCCACTTTCCTTCTAACTTCCCTGCCATATCCCCAGCGCCAGGTGATATACTAAAACTAATCACCACGTGACCCAATCATGCACGTCACCACCCAAACCTGTCAATCACAGTCAAAAAGGTCAAATCTGTCCGCAACAGTTAGGATACAGTAATCTCTTGCATGTGTGTTGTTGGCCACATATCTATATACTTTGCTGCCACACAGTGGTCATTGTATGAATGACACATTGCCCACAGCAACTTTCGGTCCAAAACAGGGTAAAATAGGCTACCTAAACAAATGGCTATCTGTGCCTCCACTAGGAAACACAAATAGCCATTTGTTGTGTGTTAGGTATTTTACTGTGTAGATTTTATCTTTCCACCCTAGTTTATTTATGTATACTTTAACCTTACCTGTTGTTTGTGTCCTTATATGTTTTATGTAGCCTATTTGCCAGCGTGAGAGTTTGTGAGAGAGGTTTACCACCACTGCAAAACAATTGAACACACTGGGACATATAAAGGCTACTACAACCAACTCCTGTCCCTACATACAGTATATATGTGTCGTGTGTGTGTGTGTGTCTTATGCAGGATGGTCTTATGCACGAGGAGCTGTCCACCTATGCTGACGAGGTGTTTGAGACGCCATCCGAGGCTGCCATTAAGGAGGCAGAGACCGGCGGCTATGGGGGGATGAGTAATGGCGATGGGGGGCTCGCGGGAGACGAGAGTGAGCTGACGGGCAGCGCTCTGGACAAGAGCGAACTGGAGAGGAGCCACCTCATGATGTACGCAGAGGACACAAACACATACTATATAGCAGTGGTTCTCAAACTTTTTATTCAGGGACCCATATTTTTACCATTGTAAGCTTTGGTGACCCAACCGCGCGTGCGCCCGCACGAGAGGGAGTAACATGATACGCTGTTTCCTGCGAAAACTCATTTAAAATATAGAGTAAATGTTTAATGTAGCACTTACATTTTGATGCTTCTATGCATATATTAGCTTAGATGCTTTGTCATTTGTTCAACATGGGCTATATATGGTAATACAATTAAACCCCTTCAAATCAAGAGGGCTTCGCGACCCTCTGTGGATCTTTGGCGACCCATAGGTTGGGTCCCGACCCATAGGTTGGGAACCACTGATATAGAATACACTCCTGTCACTCACACTTATGCACATAAACACACATTTGACAAAAAAAAACACATGGGAAAGTCCATAGGAGTTATACAGTAGCTTACTCTCTGTTTCTCTGTATCGTCTCTGTCCCTCACTCTCGGTCTCTCTGTCTCGCTCTCGCTCTCACCACCTGGGTCTCTCTCTCTCTCTCTCTCTCTCTCTCTCTCTCTCTCTCTCTCTCTCTCTCTCTCTCTCTCTCTCTTTCTCTCTCATCTGTGTCAGTCATTCTCTGGGCGACTTCCCCATTTCTCTCCAATATTCCAGTATTCCAATACTCTCTCTCTCTCTCTCTCTCTCTCTCTCACTGTCTCACTCTCTCATGTGTGTTTTTTTCTGTGTAAATGTGTGTGTTTTGATCCCCAGGCCTCTGGAGCGTGGCTGGCGTAAGGGCAAAGAGGGCCCACTGCAGGTGCAGCCCAAGGTGCGTTTACCAATCCTGTATTCTTCATCTTCATCTTCTTCTTCTTCTTCTTCTTCTTCTTCTTCTTCTTCTTCTTCTTCTTCTTCTTCTTCTTCTTCTTCTTCTTCTTCTTCTTCTTCTTCTTCTTCGATATGTCTGATGTCTTGCAATCCTGTATACTTCTCAGTGTGTCAACGCATATAGCACTCCATGATACACAGTGTGTGCTTCACCAATAATGTTATGTAGCTATTATGAATATAGTACTTGTTATTATATCATTATAATTATTATTAATTTTTGATATTGTTTCATTATTAATAACGATATCGTTATTGTTTTATTATTAATCAATTAAAAAAATCATCATCAGGTGCGTTTGAGGCAGGAGGTGGTCAGAGTTGGCAGAAGCTCGTTATTTTTGTTATTATTTTTATTATTATTATTATTTTTATTATTATTATTTTTATTATTATTATTATTAATAATAATAATAATAATAATAATAATAATAATAATAATAATAATAATAATGTATTTTTCATCATAGTTATCATTAGGTGCGTTTGAGGCAGGAGGTGGTCAGCCTGAGTGGGGAGCAGCAGCGTTGGGGCCAGTGCATCGCGGTGCCCGTGCCGTGCTGTTACAATTTTTTTTATTATTATCATTATTATAAATAATAAAAATGTATTTTTCATCATGGTGATCATTAGGTGCGTTTGAGGCAGGAGGTGGTCAGCCTGAGTGGGGAGCAGCAGCGTCGGGGCCAGCGCATCGCGGTGCCCGTGCAGAAGCTGTTCGCTCGGGAGAAGAGGCCCTACGGTCTGGGCATGGTGGGCCGCCTTACCAACCGCACCTACCGCAAACGCATCGACAGCTACGTCAAGAGGCAGATAGAGGACATGGACGACCACAGGTATGGCCAGGCCCGCCGACAGGGGGGGACAAAGGGGTATGTTGTCCCGGGCCCATGTAGATAGTGGGCCCAGAATTGGGTCCCCATTGCATTGTATGTATTGGATAGGTGGCCCTTTCAGATGATTTTGTCCCGGGCCCAGCAAAAGCTGTCAGCGGCCCTGGGTATGGCAGTAGTGTTTATACAGACAGGCAAGCAGGCAGACAGACAGATAGACAGATTGACAGATAGGCAGATATGAAGACAGACAGACAGACAGACAGACAGACAGACAGACAGACAGAAAGACAAACAGGCAGACAGACAGGAAAGCAGACAGACACAGGAAGACAGACAGACAGACAGACACACAGACAGACAGACACACAGACAGGAAGATAGAGAGACAGACAGGAAGAAAGACAGACAGACAGACAGACAGGAAGATAGAAAGACAGACAGACAGACAGACAGACAGACAGACAGACAGAATAACCATACCTCCTGCAAGCACATCGACAGCTACTCCAAGAGGCAGATTGAGGACATGGGCGACCACAGGTAAAGCAATGATCCACACCAGCCAGCTGTCTGTCTGCCCGTCTGCTTGTCAGTCTGTCTGTCAATCTGTCGTAGCCCCTTAATGCACACTGTACCTCCAGTGGCACGCTGTAATAGTCATTGAAAAGTTAACTACCATAGTACTACAATACTATGACATAACACAGGGCCTTTAGTAATGCACTACGACTTGGTCATTGCCATTCTGGTAACAGAAAATGTATAACGCTGTGTCTAAACTGTGGTTTTTTTTACCGTTGTTACTCACATGCAGTAGATGTCAGCACTTATAGTATTAGGTGCACTAAGTAAATCACATACGTACTGTATGTCCCCATTGACTTCTGTAAAGGTTTTCATTATAGAGTTAAAAAGAAGTTAATTTTGTAACTCATAGATTTAAAAAGCAGTTAAATGAATATACTGTATGTCTGAGAGTGACATTGCTCTGTCCATGGCAGGCCCTTCTTCACGTACTGGATCACGTTTGTGCACCTGCTCATCACCATCCTCTCTGTGTGCATCCATGGCATCGCTCCCGTGGGCTTCTCACAGCACGAGACCGTGGACTCGGTGAGTGAAGTGAAGTTTATTTTTTCTTATTATGTTTTTTGTAAGTTTATTTTCCTTATGATACTGTATGTTTGTGTGTCTGTCTGCATCTGCAACTATATGTAGGCTGCCATTTTGACCAGGACTCCCTGGCAGAAGAGAGTCTCAATAGTCTCAATGGGACAATCCTGGATAAGTAAAGGATAAAGGGAAAAAAACATTAAGTGAAAGCCCACCTTGGAAACTCCAACTCCCATTGTCATTGTGACACAGCACTCCACACCACACAAGTGCTCACTCCACACAACAAAATTGCATTTATGCCTCACCTGTGCAAAGGGGCAGCCTCCAATGGCGTTGTAATTGTTTTACCTTTTGAGAACCATGGTCACTAAATTATTCTTAAAAAACACAACACAATAGAACGTTTACATGGCCTTACTTAACATATATTTCTGTCTTTGTCGTAGGTATTAAGAAACAAAGGAGTTTATGAAAATGTCAAGTTCGTACAGCAAGAGAACTTCTGGGTGGGACCCAGTTCTGTAAGTACCGTAATCTCTGTTTGTCCGCTCTCACCAGATTCTAAACTAACTAACAATGTGTGTGTGTGTGTGTGTGTGTGTGTGTGTGTGTGTGTGTGTGTGTGTGTGTGTGTGTGTGTGTGTGTGTGTGTGTGTGTGTGTGTGTGTGTGCGTGTTTGCATAGGTGTGTATGTACATGTGTGAGTGCATGCCTGTGTGTGTGTGCATGCCTGTGTGTGTGTGTGTGTACGTGTACATGTACTGTACGTGTACGTGTGTGTGTGAGTGTAGGGTACGTGTATTTACTCCTGTGTGTGTATCAGGGCTTGACACTGGCACCTGCCAACCGGCCAAATGCTGGTAAAACTTGGCTGTGGCTAGTCATACTTTCAGTGTCACTAGCCAAATTGGCTGGCAGCTTATTCCTTGGTATGACATACGCATCATAGTAGCCTATATTCTGTTGTTTTCCCCTTTTGTATCAGTTCTTTATATTTAAGTTCAAGAAAAAGCTCAGTAACTCAGTTTCTGTTTGCTTGATATTCTTCCATGTAGAAAGCTATACGCTATACACTAATAAAGAAAGAAAAAACAATATAAAATCTGTGGCTAGTGGAATATCTGAATGGCTAATGACTTTGGAACACCACTAGCCACAATGACCGGTAAGTGAAAAAGTTAATGTCAAGCCCTGGTGTGTGTGTGTGTGTGTGTGTCTGCTGTGCAGGAGAAGCTGATCCACCTGGGTGCCAAGTTCTCCCCCTGCATGCGGCGCGACGCCCAGGTGGCTGAGCTGATGCAGGAGAAGAGGCAGGAGGAGAGACACTCAGGATGCTGCGTCAGGAACGACCGCTCGGGATGCCTACAGACCCCACAAGAGGAGTGCTCCGTAAGTTACATATGCAGTACACATGCAGAGAGAGAGAGAGAGACAGAGAGACCAAGAGGGAGGGACAGAAACAGATTCAGAGAAATAGAGAGAAAGCTATTGCGTATTCTGTATAAGCATGTGTGTTGCAGAATGAACCTTTTTCACCATCGTTACAGACCTTAAAAGAGGAGTGCTCAGTAAGTTACACACATGAAATAGATATAGAGGAGTGCTCGGTACATACACACACAAGCACACACACACACACACACACACACACACACACACACACACACACACACACACACACACACACACACACACACACACACACACACACACACACACACACACACACACACACACACACACATGCTCTACATGCAAGGCCAGATGTAAAAGGAGTCAAAGTAAAAGAATGGAGATGCTCAGCGTGTCTACACATTGTCAATGTTTTTCACTCTAGCTCTCTCTCTCTCTCCATCTCCCTCTCTCTCTAGAGTACGCTAGCGGTGTGGATAAAGTGGCCTAATCACCCCAGTGCTCCTGTGTTAGATGGCAAACTACGCCAGTACGGCTCCGTGTGCCACCAGGACCCACGGTAATTTACACACACGCACACACACACACACACACACGCACACACACACACACACACACAGACACACACACACACACACACACACACACACACACACACACACACACACACACTCTCTCTCTCTCTCTCTCTCTCTCTCTCTCTCTCTCTCTCTCTCTCAGTCATCCCGTGTGTGTGTGTGTGTGTGTGTGTGTGTGTGTGTGTGTGTGTGTGTGTGTGTGTGTGTGTGTGTGTGTGTGTGTGTGTGTGTGTGTGTGACAGGACCTGCCTAGAGCCCGCCTCAGTGTCTCCCCATGAGTGGCCTGATGACATCACTAAATGGCCTGTGAGTATTACCAACCGTCACTTCGCTCTTACTCCCAAACAACAATAAATTAAAAAAGACACAAACACATGAGCATGCATAGAGGAGCAAGGTGCTGGCATTAAACATGCATTTCTTTTCCACGTTCTACATTTGGTGTGCATTATCCTGCATTTCCCATTACATTTTATTAACTGACATTGACTGACAGCCTTGGTGGACAGTCACACAAAAGTACACATGTAACACACAATCTGACTGACCAAACGGTGTCTGTGTATGTGTGTGTGTGCGTGCATGCGTGTGTGTGTATGTGTGTGTAGATCTGCACGCGGTACAACACAGGAAACCACACCAACCTGCCTCATATAGACTGTGCCATCACTGGACGACCCTGCTGCATCGGCACCAAGGGCAGGTGAGACTGGGCCTGGGGGAAATTACAGTCAATACTATTCTATCAAGTCAAGTCAAGTCTAGTCTAGTGGCCTTACAACTTGCAGGTTAACCATTTTAAGAAAATGTACCATTAAGCCTGGCTCAAACTACACAACTATCGCGCCGATTCTCGGCTGAAAACCCCCCTTAGGACAATCGCTGGAACGTTACCCCCCAGGACCATCGCAAGCGATTGTCGGGGAAGATTTCCTCGTCGTGAGCGACGTTCTAAGATAGAACTTTGGCAGCTCAAAGAGTCGCCGATCGCAAATCGTAGAAATCAAACAGTGTTTGATATTTGCGACTGGAAATAGAATGTCGGGCATTGTCTCGGTGGCTGCGAGCAGCGACAAGATTGACAGTTGCGATTCTCTTCTAGTGTGCGGTGCACCCCGACGCCAAAATCGGACACACAATCGCTAGTAGTGTAGTTTGAGCCTGGCTTTATGACATCGCGTTGGGCAGGCTCATAGGAGTCTATGTAAAACCTTAGAATCCTGGGGGTGTTCCCCCAACGTGATGTCATACCTGCAACCCCACCTTTAACCATGTACTTTGTCATATTTTCATATTTGCTAGATTAGAGTTAACCTGGTTCTCACCAGCCCCCTGTGTGTGTGTGTGTGTGTGTGTGTGTGTGTGTGTGTGTGTGTGTGTGTGTGTGTGTGTGTGTGTGTGTGTGTGTGTGTGTGTGTGTGTGTGTGTGTGTGTGTGTGTGTGTGTGTGCGCGCACGTGCGTGCGTGCGTGCGTGTGTTTGCATTGCTAGGTGTGAGATCACCTCCAGAGAGTACTGTGACTTCATGAACGGGCACTTCCATGAGGAGGCCACTCTCTGCTCCCAGGTACTTTACCCGCACAACAAAACCCCCACATGTACAGTATACTGCTGTGCAAAGTGCAGTCACTACCGGTACACATTTGGTCAAATTTGAGTTTAAATAGTCTTCATTACACCTCCTTTATCTTGTGATAAAGCCTTATGGCCCAAATGTGTCCTGTTGTAGAGAGACGGCTACAGGTATGTCAAGTTTGCAGTAACTACAATATCCAACCAAATCAGTGTTGCCAGATTTGTCTGATCAAAACCCGCCCAAAAGGTTCTCAAAAACCGCCAAAATGCGCTAAATTCCGCCCAATTTCAACAAATTGCATTGGTTTCTATGGGCATAAAACGACTTTAAAAAAATGCCAAATGGCCAATTTTTCCTGATTTTACCCGCAGACGGCCACCCCAAGTAGCCTAGTAGCATAGTAGCAACCGCCCAATCTGGCAACACTGAACCTAATACCAAGGCTTTGAAGACATTTTTCTCGGGTTCAAAGTTGGCGTAGTTACTGCACTTTGCCTTTGTGAGATGATTGAATAATCATTTCCAATTTTGTAAAGAAACTGTTTTTCATTTTTTACATTTCATCACATCACGCCACATTACATTGCATTACATTACATTACATTTAGCAGATGGTGTTATCCAGGTAGTGATAAGCGTTATAAACAGGACATACAACACAGAGATAATACAAAATACAGATTGTGGAGGAATGCAACATTTTAAGCAAAAAATCTGCTTGCATCGTTTTAGCCTAGCATCCTTGTATCCTGGAGTTGTACCCTTGTAGCAACGACCACAGCTTTTCTTTTTTCATTTTTGGTCACTTAATCATTAGCTTATATTCCTTATTATTTTGTATCATTTGGCAATGCACAAATCATGTTTTCAGTTCACATACATGTAATTTGACTCCCCTCTTCCATGGGACACATACTGTATTTCTGTAAGGAACTTTGCAGTTGTAGTGATGTAATTTCACCAGCAGAGGGGGTCAGTGTTCTATTGTCTGTTGTGTTCCATTAGACTTAACTTCCTAGTTTTTCAGTGGACTGAATCCACACAGCGCAGCTCCCTCATCAATTACACTCAGTGGGCAGAGCCACAATTGTTGTGGTGATGATGATAATTGATGTTCAGCTCTAATAATTGCTCACTACCAGGGCCGCTGACAGGTTTCACCGGGCCCGGGACAAAGTAATCTGAAAGGGCCTCCCTCTCTCAATACAAACAATATACGTAATTAGGACTCAAATCTTGGCCCCCTATTCCCTGGGCCCGGGAAAAGTGACCCCTTTGCCCACCATCTATCTGCTTCCCTGCTCACCGGTGCTGTGTTGACCTTTGTCCTCTGCCAGGTGCACTGCATGGATGACGTGTGTGGCCTGCTGCCGTTCCTCAACCCCGAGGTCCCAGATCAGTTCTACCGCCTATGGCTCTCCCTCTTCCTGCACGCTGGGTGAGTAGTGGTGTCTGCACCTGGATCAGTTATCGTCATCACAAAATCCTAAAGCTAAATGTACACCAATCTAAATTTGTTTGGGACTTCAACCGTATTAATGCACCGCACTCTTGGATATCCTCAAAGGCACTACAAATAAAGTGTATTATTATTAGTAGTAGTAGTATTAGTAGTAGTATATTATATCCTATCCATACTTATGAATATATCATTGTGGATATTATAAGGAGTACAATACCAATGCACAGTAAGTTTACAGGTGCTGGTGATATGCAGTCTTCAAAAAAAGATACTGTAAATAGTACATTTAACTCTACCAATTTTTCTCGGGATACAGTTAGACTCATCTGCTCCCAGATCCGTCTGAAAGCCTTCACGATTTTTCTTAATGTATGATTGGCCACAAGTGTTGTTGACTGAATGGTGGGGCTGAGCCTGAGGGGGGGGCTCGGGGGGTATTCCAAGAAGATGATTTAGTGAAATCTGATGGGGTCATCTTGAGGGAATGGCAGGTCTGCTCTGAAAACAGAGAATGCACACATACCTATCAGTGGTGCAGATTCGGCACACGCTGAGCACGCCCAATCTCATCAGCAGTGCAGGTTCTGGACCTGAACAGACGAAAACTGAAAAGAAACACTAATGTTTCACAATGCTGGTCAGTGCTCCAAGATGTTTAATGGCCCTTAATCATTTTGTACTGACCCCATCCTTTACACCTATGTTGTTCTATGTTGCACTGTGATGAGGGACTAAGCATCCGAAACGGCTTGCCTCAAATGGCTGGGAGCATTGATCTGTCCACTGTGTATTGTGATGAAGGAATAAGCATCCGAAACATTGTGCCATTAAACATTTGGGTGAATGGATCAGTGTTATGGGTCCAATATCATGTCCTTTAAGTCGGTGACTCTCCCTGTTTCTGCATGCTGGGTGAGTGAGGTTTAATGTGTATGTTCCCGGGGGGGGAACTGTCACAGTCCAAATGCCCTTAAAGGTAGGGTCTCAGATCTTTGAAAAACAGTTCTTGCAAGCTGGAAAAATTGTTCCTGCAATAAAACGTCAATGTCGGAATGGCGGTATGTCGGAATTGCGGTGCGTCGGAATGGCGGGTTGTAACCTGTTCCTGGATCTCTGAAAACGACATAAAGGTGTACAAAGTATGAGTAGAACCACTCTTACGAATGTTATTACAACGCAAAAACATAAGCTCCAGTTATTCCACTGAAGCCAATGAGCTGGATAAACTGAAAGAGCTTGTCTGCTTAGCGCAGCACTATGGCTGTTTGTAATGCCATAGCAATGTTGTTATGATGTAGCTAAACATTTTCAGCAAGTGAATAGGGTTGGCGGCGACCCCTGCTGCAGTAAGAGGCTACTAGTTACACTTTTTACACTATTTTAATGGTTCACTATTACAGTGGATCTACCACATTGAGTACAGTGTAATAACCCATGTAACACTATTTTAATAACATGTAATACAAATAAAAAATAAAGTGTTACCATTTTAATTTATACAGCTCTGTTGAACACTCTACTACAGTGATTCCCAACCAGGGGTACGTGTACCACTAGGGGTACGTGAGCACACTGCAGGGGGTACTTGGAAACATGTAATTGTAACAAATGTATGGTACTTAGTTACATTGGGATAGAGAAAGCAATATAGAACTTGTCTTGGGGGGTACTCATGGCACAACGAAAATGTTTAGGGGGTACACAAGACAAAAAGGTTGGGAAACACTGCTCTACTACACCTGCTTACTTCAGAGGTGATTAGAGGAGTCAACAGGGCTGGACTGGCATGGGAAATCAGGCCGGGCGTTTTGAGCCAAGGCCAGTCCAGCAGGCACTGAGAGATACAGCATAGCCTTTGACAATTTCAATCAATTCTTTATTTACATCAGACTCAAAGTACATGGTCCATATCAAGACAACAGTCAAAACATTACATAGTTAAGACAAAGAAAAATAAGAAATAAAATAAGAAAATAAAATGAAAAGATTGACAATGACAAGATTGTAGGCATCTAATAATGAGCTAACTTCACCCTAAAAGCCAAAATGTTTTATTGATATCTGACTATGTTGAAGAGGCCTGCTGTATTGACATGAGGACTGATACCATTGAGGGGAGGGCCAGGCCAAAATCATCAACAGTCCACCAGGCAAATGCCCTGTATGCCATATGGCCAATCCAGCCATGGGTGTCAATCCTGTGTTCAGAAAGTAAGAAACCTACCAGAAATGTGATCCAGCCAGCTTCGGGAAATAGCTGATTGTAATGACCCCTCAAGACAGATAAGCCAGCTACATAGTGAAGTCATCACCCTCGTTTGAAGGACAGCATTGCACGGGTTTCTGAAACCCAGGATTGACAGCTTTCAGGGCCGCTGACAGCTTTGGCCGGGCCCAGGACAAAGCCATCCGAAAGGGCCCCGCCACCCAATATCTACAATGTAATGAGAACCCAATCCTAGGCCCCCTCTGCCCTGGTCCGGGGACAACTGTCCCGTTTGCCCCCCCACTGTCAGCTTCCCTCTCGGCATTGCTCATGACTAATTACCCAGGTGAGGTAACTGGTGAGTCAGAGAACTGCAAGATCTCCAACTCCAAGAATTGTAGGGCTAATGGGGGATAATGTCTTGTTCAGCCCTTCCTCAGATCCTGGGTTTCATTTCTCATAACCATAGTTGCTAACTATGTTATGCACACTGTATGTAGTTTTTTTTAATACAGTTTCCCATTGGCATCTACCCATGTTGCTAACTGGCAAGGAACTACAGTTTCGAGAAATGCACTGCCTTGTCCAATTGGGGTGCGGTTTGTTTACATTTTTAAAAAGAGACTCCAAAGACCATCCTAAAAAAAGGAGTAAGTTAAGACTTTAAAAAATGTACAAATAAAAAAATAATAAAAAAGCATGCCCCCAATAGAATAGCCAGGATCTTGAAAAGCCTGAACAAAACATTTGCTGTGTCATCAGGCACTAACGAGTCAATGGTAGCGTGAGCAGTAGAAGTGCATGTTAAAATTGACAGATATTCTCCATTAATTCTCTCACTAAAACCCCAGGGCTCTTTTATTAGTAGCTTTACCGCCTGCTCCGTGTATGCACACACAGGTGAACATGCTGACTTAGATACCCTCAGATGACTGGCCTATATGAGGTAACTGTTGAAGTAAATAAAGGAGTAAATCTGCTAATAGAAGAGTCACATCGCTTAATATAGCTCTTCTACTTAAACAAAGCCTATTTAAAGACTATTTAAAGACTATTCTTATCAGTAGTTTTACCACCTGCTCGGTATCAGCTCAGCCAGGTACACCTGCTCTCCCTCCATGGCTGGGAAGCTTTGAGAAGGGTAGGATTTCAACTGAACCCTGAAATGCAATACTGCAATGACTAATGTGGGTTCTCGGCATGTTGCATCACTAGGATACGTAGTAGAAGTGCATTAGAGTGTTGTAGGGGAGTGTGTTAGGAATCACACACACGAACGTATATCCGTGGGGCTTTAATGAAACACGTTCACCTTGCGTGGACACATTCACAATAATGGTTGCCTCTATCATTCTTGTTATGATCTCACATGTGTCACTGTTCTAATCTCACGATAGGTTACTTTTATTCTAAGAACACTACAGGGAGTAGAGTAGAGTAACATTGTTGATCCAAAGGAAATTAATGTGTCCACCAGCATACACAAATGCACAAATTATATACATAGTAGACACAACTTAATTAAACATATAGCACACACTTGCATACATTCAGACAGTGGACATTACTTGGCTTACTGTGACATTGGTGAAAGACATACTATTATGTTCATTATTTCATTTTACCATCTCTCCAGTGGTAAAAGAGTGATCCCATTATAACTCTCTCTCTCTCTCTCTCTCTCTCTCTCTCTCTCTCTCTCTCTCTCTCTCTCTCTCTCTATCTCTCTCTCTATCTCTCTCTCTCACACACACACTTCCTACTTCTCTCTGTCTCTGTCTATCTCTCTGTCACATTGTCTACCTCTCTCCCTCCCTACGTCTCTCTCTCTTTCTTTTACCCTCTCTGCCTCTCTCTCTTTTCTTCTCTCTCCCTCCCTTCCTACCTCATTCTCTTTCTTTCACCCCCCCCCCACCTCTGTCTCGCTCTCTCTCTCTCTCTTTCTCTCACCCTCTCTATCTCTCCCTCTCTCTCTCCCTCTCTCTCCCTGTAGTATCCTGCACTGCCTGGTGTCGGTGTGTTATGTGCCCTCCTCATGTGTCTCCTCTTCTGCCCATGTGTGTGTGTGTGTGTGTGTGTGTGTGTGTGTGTGTGTGTGTGTGTGTGTGTGTGTGTGTGTGTGCGTGCGTGCGTGCATGTGCGTGCATGTGTGTGCGTGTGTGTGTGTGTAGGCTGCTCCACTGTCTGGTGTCGGTGCTGTTCCAGATGACCATCCTCATATGTCTCCTCTTCTACCCCTGTGTGTGTGTGTGTGTGTGTGTGTGTGTGTGTGTGTGTGTGTGTGTGTGTGTGTGTGTGCGTGTGCGTGTGCATGTGCGTGTGTGTGTGTGTGTGTGCGTGCGTGTGTGTGTGTGTGTGTGTAGGCTGCTCCACTGCCTGGTGTCGGTGCTGTTCCAGATGACCATCCTCATGTGTCTCCTCTTCTGCCCATGTGTGTGTGTGTGTGTGTGTGTGTGTGTGTGTGTGTGTGTGTGTGTGTGTGTGTGTGTGTGTGTGTGTGTGCGTGTGCGTGCGTGTGTGTGTGTGTGTGTGTGTGTGTGTGCGTGCGTGCGTGTAGGTTGCTCCACTGCCTGGTGTCGGTGCTGTTCCAGATGACCATCCTGCGTGACCTGGAGAAGTTGGCCGGCTGGCTGCGCATCTCCATCATCTACATCCTCAGCGGCGTCACCGGCAACCTGGCCAGCGCCATCTTCCTACCGTACAGAGCAGAGGTACACACACACACACACACACACACACACACACACACACACAGGGCCGCTGACAGGTTTGGCTGGGCCCGGGACAAAAAAATATCAATGGGCCCCCCTTCCTCCTACCCCCCCCCCCCCACCCAACCCCCCCACCCCCCCCCCCCCCCCCCCCCCCCCCAACCACCCCCCCCCCCACCCCCCCCCCCCCCCCCCCCCCCCCCCCCCAAAAAAAAAAAAACAACAACAACAACCACCAAACCACCATTTTTTTCAAGACAGACCAGGTGTCCAGACTACACTTTCGGCCTGAAAGCGCACCACTCTCACGTGATATGCTATATATTATTAGGCCTACCCATTATAAAAGAAATGACATTGGTATCAAAGTAGCCTCACAAATCAATGACGCATACAATAAGTCCATAGTAAATGATCTATCCATCCAATTATCCATGCATTTTTGCCAACATTTATTTAGAAATGAAACAAAATAAATAGGATTCACATCATTAATAACACAAGTGTACGTGTAATTTACTTTAGCAATTTGAGGGCTTGCACATCAAAACGTGCCTGACTGAAACAGTTCTTTTTTTAATTTTTTTTTTTTTTTTTATTAGAAAACAGTCAAGTACAGAGACATAGAAACAGACAGGGAAACGAAACATCTACGCCAGGGGTATGAGACAGAACAAATATACACATCTATTACACAATTTTGAATTTTTTACATAAATTTACAGTTTTGATTGCTTTTTTGTTTGGAGCGGCACATATTGTTTTAAAATAAAAGTCCACATCTTTTAAAAAGTAAACAAAAGAAGGCCTCGTTTTGTTAAATTTGCATTTGTGAAAGTTATATTTAGCTAGAATAATAAACAAATTAATAAGAAAATATTCCTCCTCAAGCTCTTCACTATAATTGGTGAAACCAAAAAAAACATTCTGCAAGCGTAACTGAAATTGTTCATGAATATGATCTATAATAAAACAGCAAAACCTTCTCCAGAATTCTCGGGAAAAATCACAGAACCAAAAAAAATGAATCAGTGTTTCTGTGTCTGTATTACAAAAAGTACAGTGAGTTTCAATATCATTACTGAATTTAGCTAAAACAGATTTAACAGGATAAATACGATGAATGATTTTAAATGACACTTCCTTTACTTTGTTAACTAGTAGAAACTTGTTTGGTAGTGTCCAAGCCTTGGTCCAGCATATATCAATGGCATGTCCACTCCATGCTGAGATTGCACAAGGTACTGAAACAATGTCCTTCAGGAACAGATTGCGCACAGTCCGGTTATTATTACAGGTATTGGACATCAAACATGTTTTACCAACATATGTCTGAAGAGGGTCAAGCTGAGGAGCAACATAAGAACAACCTTTCAGGAGCATAATCACTCCCAGTGGAATTGCATCAAAAACAATGGCAAATTGTTTAGGAGTAACAGGAATTTTTACACACTCAAGAAATTCTCGGTAGTTGAAAAGGTTACCCTGTTCATTAAGAAGTTGATTTACTGCAACAATTCCATTCCTGAACCAATTATCAAAAAATATAGATTTCTTTTTATAGCATATATCCCTATTATTCCAGATAAAGTAATTATTTGGAGAAAAATTATGCTTGTAGATAATAGACCAGGACAAAAGAGCTTGCTTATGAAAGTTTGACAGAGAGACAGGAAGCCTGTCAATATTGTAATTACAAAGTAGAATGAACTTTAAACCACCCAACTGAGAAAACGCATGACTAGAGATGAAATTCCATATGGAAGCAGGCTCTTTTAAGTGGTTTTTAATCCAGTTAACTTTAAAAGTGTTACGTAGCGTACTGAAGTCAATAACATTGAGCCCACCCTTGTTGTAGTCATTCATCATAACAGATTTTTTAACATAATGTGTTCGGTTTTTCCAAATAAAATTCAGTAATAGTTGGTCGATACTTTTACATGTTTTTGTATCCACATCCAGTGCTATTGCAGCATATGTTAATCTGGATATTCCTTCCGCTTTTGAGAGTAGAGTCCTACCCTTCACTGACAAATCTCTTTGCAGCCACATGTTAAACTTTTTTTTGGTTTTATCAATTATAGGATTAAAGTTAATGCTACACCTGAGATTCTGATCCTTAGTTATAACTATACCCAAGTAGGTAACTTGCTCCTTTACTGGTATATTGGAAATAGACACAGCGTTACATTCTTTGACTGCCATTAGTTCACATTTGTTCACATTCAAATGAAGACCTGACGCTGAGGAAAACACCTGAATAACGTCTAGTGCAGCAGAGACCTGTGTTGCGTCATTTAAGAAAAGTGTAGTGTCATCAGCCAGTTGACTTATAATAATCTCTCTATCTAGCACAGACATTCCCTTTAGCCCACTGTTCTTAATATGATTTGCAAGTAGTTGGGTGCATAGCAAAAATAAGTAAGGGGAAATGGGGCACCCTTGTCGAATGCCACATTTTTGTTCAAACCTGGGAGATGAGCCATTCTTTAATTTAATTGAACTATTACCATTACCATACAGGGTTCTTATAGCTTTACAAAAGAAGTCACCAAAGCCAAATTTCTTAAGTGTCTTAAAAATAAATTCGTGTTCAATTGAGTCAAAGGCCTTGTAAAAGTCTAAAAATAGTATAAAACTGTCATTTGGAATATAATCCGGATAGTCCAGTATATCTAGTACTAATCGAATATTGTTAGAGATGTGCCTATTTTCCATAAACCCTGATTGTGTTTCGTCTATAATGTCATGCAATGTAGATTTAATCCTTTTGGCTAATACAATGGCTAAAATCTTATAGTCATTATTTAGCAAGGTAATTGGACGCCAATTCTCTATTATTAAATGGTCTTTTTTAGGTTTCGGCAATAGAGTAATTAATCCTTGTGTTAAAGTTGGCGGGAGAGTGCCATTAGAGATACTTTCATTGAACACTTGTAATAAAAAGGGGGCTAATTCTTTACAAAAGGCTTTATAAAACTCAGAGGTGATGCCTTCCACACCAGGTGATTTATTAACTTTCAGACTTTTTATAGCATCAATAATCTCCTCAACAGTAACAGGGCAGTCACCGAGCTCTTTATCAGTCTTGCTTATTTGGTTAACACTTACTGAATCTAGGAAAGAGTTGGCACTTTCTTCACAATATTGAGAACTGTATAATTTTTTATAGAAGTTAGAGCAAAAGTTTGCTATGAGTTTAGCATCATCACAGACTGTGTCTCCTATTCTAAGTTGCTCTATAGTGTTGTAAACAGACTGAGATTTTTCTAGTCTAAAAAAATAGGCTGAATTTTGCTCCCCTTCCTCCAGCCAGCGTCTTCTAGATCTTACAAAAGCCCCTTCAGCTTTAGCTTTATATAGATTATCAATTTTACCTTGATAGTCCAACAAAGTCTCTTTGTCTTCAGTGGTAAGTTTATCCGGGCATATAGAGGATAATGTGGTAATTCTCGCTATTATATTTTCCTCTTCAGTTCTTTTAGCTTTAGCTAAAGAGCTACAATAACCTCTGAAAAACTGCCCGACTTCAAATTTAAACAACTCCCATTTCACTCTATACCTTCCTTCTATTACAGCTTCATTCCAAAAGATCTGAATAAGTTCCTTAACCCTTGCCTTAACACATGTATGACTCAGAACAGAGCTATTCATTTTCCAATATGAGCTTCTTGGGCTGTTTGAACTTGGTAGTAGAGAAATGTCAATCCTAATGCCCTTATGATCAGTGAGAGGGGTCGGGAGAATCTCTGTTTTAGTGCTGCTTTTGAGATTACTAGATATTAACCAAAAATCAATTCGTGATTGTCTGGATCTGGATGCATTACTCCATGTAAACATTATGTCAGTAGGAAAATGCTCTCGCCATATGTCTATTAAATCAAACCTTTGCATTAGAGATTTTAATGCTGCACTGGTATTGGACTGAGGGCCTGGTGGCCATCTGTCAACTGTGTTTTCCAAAGAAATATTAAAATCTCCACCTACCAGTAGATGAGCATTAGGGTATTTAGATAGCCAGTGAAGTATCCTATTTTCTACCTCAGTGAGAAGATTGTTGTTACCATTAACTGTGTTGTAACCATATATGTTAATTGCTATGAGAAAAATGTTATGAATGTTAATGACCGTGCATACAAAGTGACCATTTTTATCTGCATCTGTATGCAGTACACTTTGCATGAATCTATTTCTAAGGGTGCAGACGCCTGCAGAGCGGGTGGAACCGTGTGAGAAGTGTGCCTCATTGCCCCACTGTGACTTCCAAAAAGGCACGTCGTCAGCCACAGAATGAGTCTCTTGAAAAAAACAGAAATCAGTGTTACATTGTTTTGAAAATAAAAATAACGCTTTGCGTTTTAAGTGGTCTCTTAAACCCCTGGCGTTGAGAGAGACAAAAGAAAGAGAAATAGTGATAGAACAAAAAAATAAACTGATAAGTACAGCTACAAAGTTGGAACTAGTAACTGGGTGAGATGCCCTGAAAACAGCATCAGTATCAACTCTTCTTTTTTAAGTAAAAACCATAGAAACGCCTATATTTAGGCCTGTATAACCCGTATAACTTTATCATGTAAACAGTATAATGATCAGTCAGTCAGTGAACTAGATATCACCTACTACAGACAGCATCATGCTGTAGGCAATGTAATTTCCCTTTTGTCGATGAAAGCACGGCCGCCTACAAAGTAGGCCTTTTTCCCTTTCTTCCTTGCTTTTTCCACGAGTGGCCACAAAGCTTTCCTCGATTCCCGGTCAGCTTTGCAGAGATCCTCCGCGAAGCGCAGGTTGTTTTGTTGTAGGAAGGCACATTCCTTTGCTGCTCTCCACACGGCATCTCTCACCACTCGTGAGCAGAATTGCAGTATGATGCTTCTGTGGCGATCCTCCGTCTTGTCTCCGAGGCGATGCACGGTATCAATGGCGTGAGGGAGACGCTCGGCTTCCTCTGGTGCCACCTTCTGGCAAATACGAATGACTTCTTGACGCACATTTTTGTCTTCCACTTTTTCAGTTACCCCATGTAGCTTCAGATTCCACCGTCGTGAGTACCTTTCCAGGTCTGTGATACGTGACTCCAGTTTGCCCACACGCTCCTTCTCCCCCTCAAAAGCCGCATCAAGTTGATCAACTTTGTTCTTCACTTCACCTATTTGCTGGCAAATCGCTTCCACGTCTCCCCTCAGGCTAGTTATGTGAGCAGTGTTATCTTCCACAATTCTCTTCAATTCGTCCGATCTGGAGTTTATCAACTGTGACAAAGTGCCAATTATGTCTGCAGCAGCCATTTCATTTTTTCCCTTTTTCGCAGGAGGTTTCTCCGGTGTTAAAGGTTCATTGGGAAAGTCCTCACTCACCAGTGAAATCGCGCCCTTGCCGTTAGCATAGTTGTGGAAGTCTTCCACATCGAGGAGAATGTTAGCTCCAGTATCCATTTTGCGGCTCTGCTTTCTTCTTCCACTGGAATTCGACATAACAAACGTAAACTGCTCTTAAAAACGTCCAAAGTTCGTTTCTACTGAAGATGGTCTTTATGTTATACAGATACTCCGTAAATCAATCAATAAGACAGGTTTTTACATTTTAACTGAACATTGTCCGATAGCTGTTTTCGTCCCACTAAACATAGAACGTCACATAGACGTTCATATCTTGTCCATATCGCGTCCGTCCGTCTAAGACCAGTTCTGTACCCAAAAATGACGTGCAAAATAGGTATACTATTTTGACGTCAAACTATGAGGTCCATTAGACGTCTGAATATAGTTAATCATTTACCCAATGGGGACTGCCTAAACAGATGTGTCAAAAAAATAACACATTGGGATGTGTAGACAGCATTGACAGATTATGTGTCATTTTTGTGTAAGATTTCACAGAATGTGTGAAACCTGAAGTTAAGAGATTCATTTCTGGGTCGTGCTACAACAAGTGAGAAACTAACGGCCGTTTGGCTGTCCAATCGCGTGACTGTGGACATTTGAAAGCAGACTTCCGCCCGCCTTTTCTACCGTTGGAAATGCAAGATGCGGCGACTTGACTTCAGACACCGAGAGAGGCTGGCGTAAGTAATTCACTTTATTGGTATAATTTCGTAACAATTACGTGTGTTACCGTTAATGTATGGTTAAAATCAAACCCTGCTTCACAAGTTTTGCTGTACGAACATTGGCCTCAGTGATTCTGTGAACATTAAGCTAGCCTACAGATTTAGCTAGTTATTGATACTCAGTTAGCTATTGATCTTTAACGCTTGCACTATAAATTATATTTATTTTCTTTTAATTCACATGTGGACTAACTTAATGGTTAAAACGTGTTGTGTTGGGAAAATTAAAGGTTTGAAATGTGATATTGGATGGTTTGCTAACATTGGTTGCTAATATGGTAACTGATAATTAGCTGGTGTGGAATAAATCAGGCGGCACTTTACTGATGTGAAGTTTGAAAGCTATTTTCTGAACATAAAAGAAAGAAAGTCTGACAGGATTTGTGCAAGGATACTGAAACACCACGGATGGATTGACGTAGAGCTAGTACTGGTAGTGGGGCAAAAGTGGATGCTGCTAGTAACAGGTATCGGAGGGGGCAAGGCAAGGGCTAGCTAGCATAGAGGCGATTTTAAACTTCAGCGCTTCAAACGTAAGCAGTTCTGCGTCAAATCATGTAAATCAGACCATCCGCCACCCTCGTACATGATAAAGAATAGCACCAGTAAAAGCAAGCAGTATCCCACTGTTTTGTGTTGGCTCGATGAAAGGTGATAGAAACGAATTTCCGAATCACATTATGTCGGCTTGGTTGTTGTTGTGGCCAGTCAATAGACAAGCTTTGAACCGTAGTTCCATGTAAGTGTCGTGGTTTTCACTGTTTCAGTATGTAGTTGAATATGGTAGATCTGGGCAACTGGTCAACGCTGTCGTGTTTTGTCTCGGTAGACCTCGTATGACGGTGTGTTGGGAAAATACCGGCAGTTGTTTCAGATGGAGGGTGCGACGTGCCAGATGTACGCTGTTCGAGGGATAAAATTGCCACGCACGAGATTTTGTAGGCAATGGTAATTGGTGACGATACCATGACGTTTGAAAAGAAGATTCAAAGTTTGAGTTTTATGTGGCAGAGTAGAACAGCTGCGTGTGAAGTGTGGCGACTACCAAGGTATCAACACCAGTTATGGCTACTTGATTTTAAAAGTACCTTCAATGCACTGGGAACTAACGTGCTCTCCCCCTCTCTCTCTCTTCTCTCTTCGTCAGGGCCCAGGTCTTGTGGCCACATCTGTCCAAGCTCCTACTCTGATTGAACAGTTGGATGATCAGACTGATGGTAAGTGTGTGTGTGTGTGTGTGTGTGTGTGTGTGTGTGTGTGTGTGTGTGTCATATTGTCTATGTGATCATGTGTCTAATTGCCATCCACTTACAGGCCCTCTGCCTCCTTTCATTTGTTTTTTTAGATTTTTTTTTTTTATTGTTGTATTGTATGCAATTGTGATAAATATGTTACTGTGATAGTGTTATAATAACACAGAGACTTTGGTAAATGTGAAATTTAAGTACTGCTGTACAATTTTCTGCTCTCATTTTCAGATGAAAAGTGCTACACAGTTCTCACACATCTTCTGACTCCGAAGCCGCTGCAGTGTAAAATCTGAGATGTCTTTTCTGGTTGATTTTGTGCAGGTATTTTTCAAAGGATAGTTACTTTTAAAAACTTCTTTTAATCTTTAAAAACACTTTCATGCAGAGCCTCTGTTAGGACCTCATTGCGATACAGAGTTATGACCTTGTCACCAAAATGTCAATGACCATATTTTAACCTGCTATTTAAGGCTGTCATAGCCATATTCTTATAACAATGCCGTTAAGTTCAAGAGAACTATAGTTTGGTGATATGGATCCCAAACGGAAGGGAACAGCAGCGGTTTGTAGTTGTAGAGAACTAATTAGCGCCAAGTGTTGTTAACCTGTTGTTTCTTGTTTACCTGTCACAGTAGCCCATAGCACTTTTGTCATAGAGAGCAACTTGGTCAGTAAATATGTGCCTGCTGTATAAAGTAGCAGTATTTGGATGAGTTACAGCTAACACGGACGGCAAACTTGAGACTGTATATTGTGTGTTTGACAGATTTCTGACAGCGACAGCGATGGTGAGGGAAGCAGTGTACCGAACTCTCAGATGACTCGGACCAGGTGACCAAACCCATGCAAAGCACAATGTGAGTGTACACACACACACACACACACACACACACACACACACACACACACACACACACACACACACACACAGACCATGAGTCAACATAGTAGCCCCTACAATATTTTTCCAATTTATTGCTGTATGCTTACCATATCCATCATGTTGATGTGTGTTAATGCATCCTTGTGTGTGTATGTGTTGGTGTTAGGACTGTGCTGAGGCGTTCCGCCCCCCTCCCCCTCCACACCACTCAAGGCACGGCGGCGGCCCAACCGCAAACTAACGTGAGTACACAACACACACACACTTGTGTGCATGCCACGCACTGACACTTTCTCTACAGTGACTTGTCAACTTTCCTTACATTGTGTGTGTGCGTGTGACAGGGAGATTAACATGAGGCTGGATGCGCTTGGCTCCCTGCTGCGTCCATCACCAGAGGGGCCGGGATTGCTGCGGCAGCTAGCCAATTAAAGGAGGAGGATGAAGGAGAGGAGTCTGACGATGCCGACATCGCCATCGTATGCAGTCCACGCCCTCGCAGGAAAACCAGCCAATGAAAACGCTTGCAGCAGCATCAGCAGAACACACCGGCACGACTGGTAAACTTAAAGATACGCCACAGACCAGACATACACCAAATACAACTAGCACAGGTACACAGACACACACACACACACACACACACAGCAGTACATCTGTTTTGTATAGCGCTTTGCCTAGTCAAAGACTTTTTACAGGAAGTATTATAATTCTGTTTTATAGTTGGGGGAAGCCATGGAAAGTAGATAACCCTATACAGCTGATGTGTGTGTCAGTAATATTTATGTGTATGTGTGTTGCAGACAGAGCTTCTGAAGCATGCAGTGGAAGACCTGTCAGTCAAGCTAAAGGTCCCGCCCTCCAACCTGCTGCTGCTGCACGGAGAGGCGGAACTTAACACCTCACACACTATTGGCCAGCTAGGACTCTGCATCGCTGACATCTTTGGTAGGAATGTGTGTGTGTGTTTGCGTTTGGGTGTGTTTGCGTGTGGGTCTGTGTTGGTGCAAGTCAGTCTTGGCTCCTTCCTGATATTATACTGTATAAGTTCATACGTATACCGCATTGCAAAATGAATTTCATATACAGTATATCACGAAAGTGAATACACACCTCACAGTTTTTGCAGATTTTTGATTATACATTTTCATAGGAAAGCATTACAGAAATTTCACTTTGACACAATGATTAGTGACCTTTTAACAACTTATTTAACCGCTTAAATTTCTTGCGTCAGCATGACAGTCATGAAGTAACGAAGATGGTTGACAGTTCTTATGTTCACTGTCCCTGGGTCGCTACAGTATGCTCAAAATTCATCATTTAAAGACGGTTTTAGCTAAATTTTCTCCCATGGGAGACCATGCCCCCAGACCCCCCTAGTATGACTCAACACTATCCCCCAAAAACGCCACTGCACACCACACATTCGCGCGCACCGCTGCAACACACGCGCCGCTCCGTGCCACCGCGCCACGCCGCACCTTTCTCACCTTTTTCACCCCTGACCCGTTTTCATGCCTGTATACTTAGTTTGACTGGTATGCTTCATACCTTTCAATCAGTTAAGTAAAACTTGCTATTAAGTATTATTGATGATGTCTCTCTCTCTCTCTCTCTCTCTCTCTCTCTCTCTCTCTCTCTCTCCCCCTTCTTCTTCTTCCTCCTCTTCTACTTCTTCTCAGTCTGGAACCAACTTCACATCCCTCTTCACTGCACTACTGACACTGAGATGGAATCCACAACCCAACCACTAGTGGTCTGCATTGGGAACCTGAAGACTCTGTCATAACCGCCAGGAATGACCGTGTGACCATTCCCGTTGCAGACGGCCTGACTTGCACAATTGACAAGCTGTTCAAGCTTTACTGGGTCTGCAACTTGTTATATCCAGCACAGCTCAGCTCTGTTTTCACCTTCTTTGAATATGTTTATGACGTTCCCATCTCAACCAACAAACGAACAAAGGCACTACAACTTCTCTCAAAGCTTCCCAGCAGCCCAGTGATCACTCAACATGTGTTTATGCCCAAAATGTAAATAGCTACTACAGACATCAAGAAAGTAGTTTGGCATCTTTGTCATGTACACGCTTTGTCAGATGCACAGGATATGATGATAATTTGCAGCCAAGATGGCTGTTCAAGTGTACAAGGACTTACTATGTAGACACCACCTACGTAGATATGTTGTAAAACTGGACGATTGTGAAATGATATGATGTGGCAGATGTAAGACCCATTGATGTAATGCAGAGTTTTCATTCAGATGAACTGTCTCTTAACCCAAGGTACAATGTCTTTTCTTCCAATATGTTGGATCCTACAGTATTTCATAAGAAAGTTTTCAAGAGTATTTAACACTACTTCGAATTTCAAGACTTTTGGGTTTTGTAATACACCGGTAATGTTGTTAAGAGATGATAGTGTACGAGTCATAATCATCAATACTTTGTTAATTATTCTTGAAAAAGATCACATTTGTTATCTCCCCCTCTTCTGAAAAGCCTAACAAAAAAGAATATGACAGTAAAGTTAATGTAATACAATTTTTTTTTAATTGAATGTAAACACAACTCTACAAAAAAAAAAAAAAAACGTTGCAGAGGTTTGTAGTCAAGACTTTTGAAGATTTAACCTTGTAAACAAAAGTGTTTGCTAAATAAAAGTAAACCCCCCCTGTCACTTTCCATGTGATAATTGTCTGTATATTTTGAAAACTAGAAGTTTCAAGGTTTTTAATGCTGTCACTTAAATGTTTGAATGACAACTCAGAGTTAATTTAAAGTCAAAAAGACGTCCACAAAGAGTGATGTCCCATTTGCTATAAGACATTTTATTTATTTTAGCAACAGATTAGAACATTTGAGTCATCTGAATGGGAGGCAGTGATGAGGTTACTTCAGTTCTGAAGCAGTCGATACAATTAACAAGAAATGCTATTTTGCATTGTGTTGCATACATGGAGCATCAAAGGACTTTTTAAAGATAGTGTAGTTTAACTTTTTTGCTTTGAAAATCTGCCATCTTAATTCAACGAGTCTGTGGGTAAGAATTGACCTGTTTGTTAGGTTGTTAGGCTTTTGTTATGAGGCTATGTTAGGTTATCTCGTTTTAGCAAATGGAGTTTTGGATGGAATAAATGTAATGGCCGCACTACTGAGGTAAGGAGGGGGAGAGGTTCATTCCAATTTCGAAAAAGACGTTGATAAGACATCCCTAATGACCTAATATGGACTAGAATTTGCCCTTATCTGGAGGTCCTGATGACGTTCATACCTGACGTCATAATAACGCAAAAAAAAGACGTCATCTGGCGTTACATTCTGGTACCCTGCTGGGACGTCCAACAATGACCTGGAAAAGACGTTGTTTGGACGTCTTTTTGCCCAGTGGGGTGCTGCGACCGATTACAGCGCCATCTTGGAGCCAATCTCTGAATCAGTTCTAGTTCAAGTGACGACAGTGAACAAGTGAGCAGCACACCAAAGACGTCAGTCTTGAGTCTTCCCACACCAGGAATAGCCAAACACAGGAACAAGTCAAGTTGCAGAAATGTAGGCTATATGCAAAACGGATGTACACTGTTTCTCCCCACAAAGTTAACAGGTTGATAAAGTGTTAGCATTTGCGCTAAGCGGGATTTATACGCGCTAAGCGAAATAGCGTTGCATAAAAGTTCTCCCTTGCCCTCTCCTTGCGCGCGACGCAATTTCTCATCATGTTATGATTGGGGCTAATGTGCATATTCCTAGCTAAGGTCACAGATGGTCAGATTTGAAACACAATTTTACTAAGCTGTGGTTATAAAATGATGCGACTGTGTGACTGATCATGTTTTAAACATGAATGCTGCAGTGCAGTGCGTGTCTGTTTATGAAGGGAAACTTTTGCTTTGTGTCCTCTGCTATTGTTAGTACCTGCATCATCTGAAGAACTTTTTACTGAAATCCTGGGGCTTCTGGTGTCTTCATCTATTTTTCTCCTATCCTTCATTTTCTGCCCTCCTGGTTTGAACGACTGCTTCTTCAGACAACTTGGCAAATTGGCACGAGCCGCGTTAAGTTGAAGCCGTTTTTTTCTTTCTCGTAATGACCGACCAAACCATTTGTGCACTGGGGGTGGGGGAGGTGGGGGTTCTTGATCCTTTCTTAGGGCAGGAAATGCAAAATATCTGCATCATTTATTTAATGTAAATATAGCACAATCTCCCTCTCTCAAAAACCATCTTATTTTGAAATTAATTAGAACCATTAATCACAAACTTAATGAGGGCCCAGTTCTGGGCCCCCCTATCCCAGGGCCCGGGACAAAAAGCCCTTTTGTCCCCCCCTGTCGGCGGGGCTGCACACACACACACACACACCTGGCCAGCGCCATCTCCCTACGATACAGAGCCGGAGTGAGAGGGGAGATACACACACACACATACACACACACCTGGCCAGCGCCATCTTCCTCCCCTACAGAGCAGAGGTACACACACACACACACACACACACACACACACACCTGGCCAGCGCCATCTTCCTACCGTACAGAGCAGAGGTACACACACACACACACACACACACACACACACACACGCACGCACGCACGCACACACACACACACACACACACACACACACACACACACACACACACACACCTGGCCAGCGCCATCTTCCTCCCGTACAGAGCAGAGGGGAAATACACACACACACACACACACACACACACACACACACACACACACACACACACACACACACACACACACACACCTGGCCAGCGCCATCTTCCTCCCCTACAGAGCAGAGGTACAACACACACACACACACACACACACACACACACACACACACACACACACACACACACCTGGCCAGCGCCATCTTCCTACCCTACAGAGCAGAGGTACAACACACACACACACACACACACACACACACACACACACGCACGCACGCACGCACACACACCTGGCCAGCGCCATCTTCCTCCCGTACAGAGCCGAGGTACAACACACACACACACACACACACACACACACACACACACACACACACACACACACATACACACACACACACACACTCAGTCAGAGAGACAGACAGACACACACACATACACACACACACACCAGGCCAGCGTCATCTTCCGACGAGGTTCAGACAATAGAAACACATGTCACATGCACATACAGCACACACATACCATGAGAGACAGAGAGAGATGTGTTGTCCACGCATTGATTTAGAAGTATGAGGTTGCCAAAGCTTTGTAGTCCTCTCTTTAATGTCCCTTCCTCTCTCCACTTCTTCTCCTTCGTTTTTTCCCCTCATCTCCTCCTTCCTTTCCCATCTCTGTCCCTTTTTTCCCTCTCCTCTCCACTTCTGTCCTCAATTTACTCATCTCTTCAACTTCCTTTTCTCCACTCCACTCCTCTCCTCTTTGCTCCTCTCCTCTCCTCTCATATCCAATCTCTATCCCCTGTTTCCCCCTCCTCTCCTCTCCTCTGCTTTCCTTTCCTCTCCTCTCCTCTCCTCTCTTCCCATATCCCATCTGTGCCCCTTGCCCCCCCCATCTCCTCTCATCTCCTCTCATCTCCTCTTCCTCTCCTCTCCACTCCTCTCCTCTCCTTTCCTCTCTTCTCCTCTCCTTTCCTCACTTCTCCTCTTTTGCCTCTCCTCTACTCCCATATCACATCTGTGCCCCTTGTTTCCCTCTCCTCTCCTCTCCTCTCCTCTCTCCCCCCTTCTCTCTCCTCTCCACCAGGTGGGCCCGGCGGGCTCCCAGTTCGGCATCCTGGCCTGCCTGTTCGTGGAGCTCTTCCAGAGCTGGCAGATCCTGGCGCGTCCGTGGCGCGCGCTGGCCAAGCTGCTGTGCGTGGTGCTCTTCCTCTTCGCCTTCGGCCTGCTGCCCTGGATCGACAACTTCGCACACGTCTGCGGCTTCGTCTCTGGCTTCTTCCTGTCCTTCGCCTTCCTGCCGTACATCAGCTTCGGCCGCGCGGACATGTACCGCAAGCGTTGCCAGATCCTGGCGTCGCTGACGGTCTTCCTGGGCCTGCTGGCGGGGCTTGCCGTGCTCTTCTACGTCTATCCGCTCAAGTGCGAGTGGTGCGAGCTGCTGACCTGCATCCCGCTGACGGACAAGTTCTGCGAGAAGTACGATCTCAACGCTCACCTTCACTGAGGAACTTTTTTGCCTTCGGGGAGAAAAAAAAAACAGCAGGAAAATTCATTGAGTGAGGGACGATGAAAGGATCATGCAAGAGTATCAGAAGCACGACCTTAATGCCCACCTTCACTGAGGAACTTTTTGCCTTCAGGGAGAAAAAAAAAACAGCAGGACAACTGAGGGAGGGACGATAACATTATCATGTCAGTATATCAAAAGTACGACCTCAATGCTCACTTTCACTGAGGAACTTTGCTTTCAGGAAGAAAATCAGCTGGAAAATTCATTGAGTGAGGGACAATGAAAGGATCATGCCAGAGTATCAGAAGCACGAGTTGAACGCCCACCTTCACTTAGGAACTTTGCCTTCAGGATGTTAAAACAGCAGGGCAATTGAATGAGTGAGGGACAAAAAGGATCATATCAGAATATCAGAAGCATGACTTTAACACCCACCTTCACTTATGAACAGTAGGACAACTGGAGGGTGAAGGCGTGTTTGAGAAGGCATTGATGAATATCTACATCAATTGAAAAATCATGTAAAAGTACAACCTCCACAGCAATCATCTTCAGGAAAGTTCCCTTCAGGGAAAACAGCAGGACAGTGAAGGGTGAAGGTGTTGGTGGGCTTTTTAAGAAGGAATAATGTGTATAAATAAACAAAAGGAAAATATCAGGATATCAGAAGTACGAGTCGTACTGTACGATACTCAACTGTATGACCTCAACACCCATCTTCAGTTTGTTTTTAGCAAGAGAATACATGCAGTAGAACTGGACCCCGTTTCCCGAAAGCATCATTGTTAACCAGTGGGATTGAAAATTTCCGATGGGAAATTTGCATTGCAACCAAGTAAGTTGCTAACTTAGTTAGCAACAACGTTGTCGAGCAACGCACCCCTGCTAGCTCGAACTGGTGATGGGCGTTTTGACTATGGATGGATACGCAACTAAATGAAAGGATATGACCAGGCGTCCTGTGTGAAGTATGACCTCAAAGCTCACCACCACAGAGGAACTTTCAACTAGTAGAAATGACGAGCTGTGGGGTGGACTTTTTGAGAATGAATGAATGAATGAATGAATACATAAATAAATGAGAGGATAGCATCTGAAGAAGCAGCCTAGCATGATAGCTGTATCTCACGCCAGTGCATTCCGCGTTGAGTTGCGACGCCTTTGCAAGTTAAGTCGTGGTCTTCAACGCCTCGGAAAAGCATGTGACGAGGTTTGCAGTTTTCCCACCGTGTTGGCGAATTTCTATTGCTAAACGAGAAAATGCTATGCTGTGCCCTAGCTAAAAACATGTCTAACCTTAACCTGTCAGTAAAGCTGTTTCTGCGTCTTTACTTTTGCGAAGAACACTGAAACAAGCAAGGGAAAGGGGGATTTTTTTCTGCAAAATTGTGGCCAGACGAAACCAACCCTAAACCTAACCTGTCACTGGGCATTGTGGAACACGAGTTAACTTGCAAAGGCGTTGTGAACAAGCGCGATAGATGGCTAAAAAATCGCCGTGTTATCTTACTTGGTTTTATGATGCCATGTTGGAAGAAGAATTCTGTGAGCAGTATGACCGACCTCACCACCCACCTTCACTGTACGCCTTTTCTGACCTTTGAACATCCAGGAAAAACAGAACTGGAAGGGATGAGGGGCAGCGTGGTGGGAAAAGTGGTTTAATACATAAGAATTTAACCTGTTATGAAATGGTATATAAATGTCCTGTTACCAGAATGGCAATGACCAAGTCGTAATGTATTACTAATGGCCCTGTGTTATGTCACAGTAGTGTAGTACTATGGTAGTTAACCTCTCAATGACTATTACAGTGTTCCACTGGTGGAACGGTGTGCATTCTGAATTGAAAAACAAGTATAATTTCAAGGCTTGGCCCCACTAAGGCTTTTCAATCTTTCAAGGAAGAAAACCAATAGAACTTTGTGGGGGTCAATGACTTTTTTTTGTCTCAGATGTCAGGTGGTACAACAACAGCTAATGCCCATTGATTATTGGTCATTAATGTACTGCAATGAATATAGATAAACCACTAAAACAAAGAAACATAATTAAATCCATACAATAGTGATTGTAGCTGTGGTTGCACCACCCTGACATGTGCTACTACTAAGATAGAAACGGACACCAAATGAGTGTAAGATGTCTAGACAATTGGACATTTTCTGGAGCAGCTCACTCACTCACCTCACACAATCCTTCCTGTCTTTCACCAGGGTAATATATCAACAGGACGGAGGAGAAGGCTTTTTTATTTAAAGGGACACTGTGTGAGATTTTTAGTTGTTTATTTCCAGAATTCATGCTACCCATTCACTAATGTTACCTTTTTCATGAATATTTACCACCACCATCAAATTCCAAGTATTCATTATGACTGGAAAAATTGCACTTTTCATACATGAAAAGGGGGATCTTCTCCATGGTCCGCCATTTTGAATTTCCAGAAATAGCCATTTCTAGCTGCAAAAATGACTGTACTTGGGCCATACTAGAACATATTAGTTTATTACTTAGTAAACTAGCATGAAAAGGTCAAATTTGGCAATAGGCGACA
>NC_085873.1:28684657-28697157 GCF_034702125.1 Engraulis encrasicolus
GAGAAGAGAAGAGAAGAGAAGAGAAGAGAAGAGAAGAGAAGAGAAGAGAAGAGAAGAGAAGAGAAGAGAAGAGAAGAGAAGAGAAGAGAAGAGAATGAAAAGAAAATCGTCCACACTGAGCATTAAGGGTGATGTGTGGATCCATTACAGTTTTTCTCAATTGGTTTTGTACATTTCTCACAACAGAATAATGATTCTCAAAAGTCTTTGTTCAATTGTGACTTCCTGGTGTTACCTGTGCACATGGTCAAATCAGTTTCTCATTGTTTTCGGCATATAGCAAATGCTCTCGTCCACCATGCCATGGCTGTGTACAATTCTCAGTGATTTCGTACATTATCAATTGCTTTTGTCATATCACTCAAAAAGCTTTGTCACTGAATGCATGAAACTATCTCAATCTTATCTGATCAATGTAATATAAAACTGAATTTACAACATTTCCCATCCAATCTAAACAACATTTTGCTTCAGAAAAGATCCTCAAGAGTGTACTATTCAATTGACAACATGACTAATCGATTTGACTAGCTTGTCCATACACTATGACACAATGACTAACCATTCTGCTGGCGCTGATACGTTCATTGACACAAAAACTTGGTTTTTGAAAGACAAATAAGGGTTTTGAGAAAGAGACTCGGTTTTGCAGGTCATCCACCGTGTTTTGCTATTTGTTAAAGCTGTTTTGAGAATGAATATTATGTTTTGCAAATTGCGAGAGAGATTCGAGAAATGTACAAAACCAATTGAGAAATACTGTAAGATTGAGACACCTGTACTGTCTCAATAGACCTGACACTGAGAGGATGGACAATGCCACATCCTCTGCTTCCTCTCTTCTCACCTGTTTCAACAGTGAGCATTGTATTCATGTGCCAGATCTTACCTCCCTGTTAGATTCATCATCACAGTAGTTTGGAAAGTTAGGAAGAAAGGCGGGGAGCATTCTAGAACAGTGTGGGCAAACGACAAATGTTTAATCGCCTACTGCCATGGCGTCTTTATATGATGCATGTTTTCTTATCCATTTGATTGAACTTTATGTGACTTCAGTGTTTACTCTCTCTCTATCTCTCTCTCTCTCTCTTTCTCTCTCTCTGTCTGTCTGTCTGTCTGCCTCTCTCTCTCTCTCTCTCTCTCTATCTGTCTCTCTCTCTCTCTCTCTCTCTCTCTCTCTCTCTCTCTCTCTCTCTCTCTCTCTCTCTCTCTCTCTCTCTCTCTCTCTCTCTCTCTCTCTCTCTCAGATATATACTTAGTAGCCGTCCGTCAAAAAAGTGTGTGATGGACATCAATGGGGGGGGCACAAACACACACACCAACATACTGTGTACGCAAACTCAAGTGAGTGACTTCTGTCAAGACTCAAGTGTGTGTGTGTGTGTGTGTGTGTGTGTGTGTGTGTGTGTGTGTGTGTGTGTGTGTGTGTGTGTGTGTGTGTGTGTGTGTGTGTGTGTGTGTGTGTGTGTGTGTGTGTGTGTGTGTGTGTGTGTGTGTGTGTGTGTGTGTGTGTGTGTGTGTGTGTGTGCGTGCGTGCGTACATGTGTGTCTGAGAGAGAGAGAGAGAGAGAGAGAGAGACAGAGACAGAGACACACACACACACACACACACACACACACACACACACACACACACACACACACACACACACACACACACACACACACACACACACACACACACACACACACACACACACACACACACACACACACACACACACACACACACACACACACACACACACACACACACACACACACATGTCAGGTGGGGATGGGGACAGATATCCAATCGTCAGCTGTTTCCTCTGTGGGGGAGCAGCGTGGTGTAGTAAGTAGTCCACGTCCAGCATCCAGCATCCAGAGAGTTGGATCAGGATCCAGGCAGGGCCTATGCAGGACCCATGGAGGACCAGGGGGGTCTTAGTGAGACTGATGAGTAGGGATGAGAGGGGGGGGGGTGCTCTGCTGTAATCTGACCCCGAAACCTGAGCCAGGCAGCTGGGCAGCAGGTGGCCACTGGCAGGGCAGTCTCTCTTCATTGTCTGTGGAGGAGGGGGGTGTGTGTGTGTGTGGGGGGGGGTTGGAGATAGGTGGGTGGAGGAGAGGAGAGTGGACGGGATGGAGGGAGGAGGAGGGTAGGGGAGTGGGGAGTGGAGATGGGGGAAATGGGGGAGAGGTGAGAGGAGAGGAGGAGGATGGAGGGTGGTGATAGGTGGGGGGAGGGGAGAGGTGAGTGTAGGGTGGGAGAGGGGAGAGGAGAGGAAGGTGGATGGGATGGGGGAGGAGAAGGGGGGTTGAGGTGAGAGGAAATGGGGAATGGGAGGGGGTAGTTAATGGTGCACTGTGTAATATTTTCAGTAGTGTATTTCCAGAATCCATGCTGCCCATTCACAAATGTTACCTTTTTCACAAATATTTGCCACCGCAATCATTATGACTGGGAAAATTGCACTTTTCATGAAAGGGTGGATCTTCTCCATGTTCACTGTTTTGCCAGAAATAGACAATTTAGCTTCAAAACGTACTTTACTTTCATCATTCTAGTAAATATTAGTTTATTTTTATTTTTTTCAAGCATTTCTTTATTGAATTTTTCCATTAACACAATAACCCACAGCCACCCCAAACCCAAGGCACATACAATTTTTTTTTTTATCGTTTATTACTCAGTAAATATTCATGAAAAGGTTAAATATGGCTATAGGCAGCACAGTTTCAATGAGCAGCATAGTTGCAATACCGACTCTGGCCACCATCCTACACAGTGCGCCTTTAACACTGGCCACAACATCGGGATACTGTATTGGCAAGAGAGAGGAAGGAGAGAGGGGGGGGGGGAGAGAGAGAGAATAACAGGAATTAGAGAAAAGGGAGAGAGGGATTAGAGAAAGAGTGAGAGGGGGGTTGAAGAGAGTGGGTTATAGAGAGGGAGAGAGGGGGATGAGAGAGGGAGGGAGAGGGGGAGGGGGATGGTAGAGGTTGCCATTACACACCTGCTGTGGGTCCACCACAGTGACACACACACACACACACACACACACACACACACACACACACACACACACACACACACACACACACACACACACACACACACACACACACAATGAAACAATCACTCAAAACAAACACACACTCACACCTACACATACATACCAATCACCACACACCTATGCACACACAAACACTCACAAATAGAATAACACAGAGAGGAAAACAGTGTTGCAAAACACACGCACGGACACACACACACACACGAATGCACACAGGCACACACATACACGTGTGCGCGCACACACACACACACACACACGCGCGCGCGCACACGCACACGCACACGCACACATTAAATGAACTCAAAAGCACACACACACACATACACACACACACACACACACACACACACACACACACACACACACACACACACACACACACACACACACACACACACACACACAGTCCTATACCTGTACAAAACACACACAGACACACACACACACACACACACACACACACACACACACACACACACACACACACACACACACACACACACACACACACACACACACACACACAGTCCTATACCTGTACAAAACACACACACACACACACACACACACACACACACACACACACACACACACACACACACACACACACACACACACACACACACACACACACACACACACACACACAGTCATATACCCGTACAAAACACACACACACACACACACAAGCACGCACGCACGCGCACACACACACACACACACACACACACACACACACACACACACACACACACACACACACACACACACACACACACACACACACACACACACACACACACACACACGCCCACACACCTAAACTAACCATGTCATGGTTCAGCAGCAAGAAGGGGTAGTCTTGTGGTCCAGGCCTGGAACCCCATCTGCCACCTGTGCCCGAGTCTGTGTGTGACAAACGACCACACTGGTGTATCCATCAAAAGAACCTTGAACCAACGCTCGCTCTCTTTAATCGGAATAAATATCCCACCCAGCGTGCAAATAAATATTGCACTGCAGTGAGTGCACGCCATGTTTTGAATCATCTTCAGCTGTGAACAAATGGCTGAAGAACTGTCCTTGCATCGGTTTCATTTATAACACATACTAATAATTACAGATACCCCTTTCAGTTTTAATTTTGTGGACAACTCTTTGTAGAGCCTGTCTGTTGCAATGTGTTGGTTGGTACTGAGTAAATAAAGGCTACTATTGACAAATGACTGAGATTCTATCCCAATGGCCTTTGGGATTATTATTAGCCTTTTTATTATTTTTGTGATATGATAGTGAGGCAAATAGGAATTGAGTCGGGAGAGAGAGCTAGAGAAGGATGGGCAAATGATCCGGGCCGGAATCGGTAGGTCTATTGTCAGCAAAATTCTGAATTCATTCTCAGTAACGGATAAGTTATAAGGGAAGGCTTAGAACTACTCATAATATGCATGTGCACCATTATGACAGTGGTATGCTGTAATAATCACTGTTATCACCCGGTGAGCAGACGGAACGTCTTCTGATTGGCTGAGCAGGTGTCCTTTATTCCCCGGTAGCAGGACATCTATGATGTCATGCGGGCGTGCGGGCGTCTAAGTTGCTTCTTTTGTAACTTTCTGGTGAAGTGGCATTACTAATTCTATCGCATCTGGTTGTCTAATCAAGACCACGTCGTTAGCTCTATCGCATCTGGTTGTCTAGTCAAGATCCCGTTACTAATTCTATCGCATCTGGTTGTCAAGTCAAAAACCCAGTCGTCAATTCTATCGCATTTGGTTGTCAAGTCCCCCCCAAAGTTCTGCGCGCGTCCTTACATGCTTCCGATAGAGGCGCGTCTCACTAGATTAGGAAGAGGTGCCCATAGCAACGTACCAATCGCAGTGGTTAATCTACTTTCGCACGAAGCCTTAGATCAACATATTAAAACATTAATACTTAAATGCTGGTAACCAGGTGATAAGTGGAATAGCGGCCTTCGAGGTGTCCCGATATCAAGGGAAAATGGACTTGTCGAAGCGAACAGCCCTTCGGCTGCGTCGTCGGGCTGTTAGAGCGCTCCACCTCGTCCATTATTTCCCTTGATATCGGGACACCTTGTCGGCCGCTATTCCATACAAAAGACTTTATTACCACAGTAGGCCTACACTACTTTCACCTTGCACGCTTAGTCTAAGGCAGTATGACTTGGTCATTGTCATTCTGGTAAAAGCATATTTATAACAAGCGGCTGCGCTATAACACATTAATGCAGTTTAGTTTAGTTCATTAGCATACAGTAGCTACTAGAGTTGGCGACAAAGCTAATTTACATCTTTGAATGTTAATGCATCTGCCGCATGTTACGTAATGCAATCTAAGTAACGTCAGTTAATAAATCCACAATCAGGCAATCAGGCCTGGCTCTTTCGAGTGTGTTTCCTCTCAGGCATGGCTGGATTGGCCATATAGGCCTAGCAGCATACAGGGCATTTAGCCCGGTGGACTGTTGATAATTTTGCCCTGGCCTGAAGGCTTCATTCTCTCACTCAATGCCTGGTAGACCGCTCTTGGCTAAGAATTCCCCCGCCTGATTTGTCATCCCTGTCCAGCCCTGCTTTCAAGTAACTCTCTCTCTCTTTGTCTCTTGGCTGACTGATTGACTGATACTTAAGGTGCCTGAAGCCAGAAAGGCTGATGGGTGTTTACAGTAACAACACCAGCCATGTCGCACCTGGACAACACACACAAAACAGCTTATTGAAACACTATGGCTTGACAGTCGTCCCTTTGCATCCTTTTGGGACAAGAAAGACTCCAGTCACTCCATGGGCAGCCAAGTGAATCTCTCATGCCTGAGGGTTTCCAGTTCTATTCTTGATAACAACAGTGGGGAGGGGAGTGAATAACTAACCCAGGGGTGCATTTCTCAAAAGAGAAGTTGTTAGCCTGTTAGCAACTTTGTAGTTGCCATTGGGGAAATGCATTGAAAACAATAAAGTGGCTAATGTAGTCAGCAACTTTGGTTTCGAGAAATCCACCCCAGCACTCTCCCCCATCCTCCTCAGTTGACTGAGGTGAGGTAACCTACTCTATACATGGTATCGTGTGAGGGGGTGAAGGGTTGTGCCATGTGTGTCATGTCACAATGACAATACGACTTTCCCTCTGGATACCATGCAGTAAACAACAGTGAAACATTGTTGGATGACAGTCATGATGTTGCAAGCTGTCTCCCTATGGAAGAGGACATTTATTTCAAGTGACTTTTGTGAAATCAGATGATCACGCAATCATTTTTATGTCCTCATACATGTCGCAAATGAATACATGTTACACATCCTTGACCTTTTTAGTATGCTTGAGGTACTGAAAGTGTACTAGAGCCCTCTGAAGCTGAAGTCCATCCTTTCACCTCAGCAGCGACAACTGGAAAGGTTTCCTCCATCTTCAATTTACAGTAGTTAGGTTAACCCCTCAAGACACTGTTACCACTGTTAGTTCTGTTACCAGAATGGCAATGACCAAGTCGTCATGCATTACTGGCGCTGTGTACTGTCCTAGTCGTGTAGTACTATGGTATTAAAGTATCTCCCGTGACTATTACATGTTCCAGTGGTGGAATGGTGTGTGTTAAGGGGCTATGACAACAGACTGGGTTATTGACCTCTGGAAGTGAAGAAAGGCTCCCCTTTCTTGCTTGCAATAGTCAACCCTAACCGCAATAGTCAAAGCTATATGGTTCACACGTCACCGTTAACAAGCCTAGTCTGAAAGCTCTGCTATGGCTTGAGGCTATAAGCTCCTCCAGTATTCTCTGACTTCCTGGTCTGAAGGCCAGTGCAATGACTGACAGGGAGAGAGGCGAAACAGAACAGCATTACACCAAGCCAGAGATGGCAATAACTAATGTGACTAAATTACCTTTAAAGATAATTCATTTGTCGGAGCCCTAGTGTAATGGTTAGGGAGTTGGACTGTAGATCACAGGGTTGCGGGTTCAATCCCCACCCTTACCAGTCCCTTCCTCCCTCCATGGCTGAAGTGCCCTTGAGCAAGGTGTTGGACTGTAACCAATACCTTATAATATCTGTAAATATCTTTGGACAATGGTATCAGCTAATAATAATAAAGGAATGAAGCTGAAAAAGGCGTTCCTCTGATAACATCATCACATAGGCCTATATTGTTGTTCGCTGTTTTTAAAAGAATACTTTACTCACATCCTATACATTCCTCACTGTATATTCACCTTAGAACACACGCACACACACACACACACACCCAACACACACACACACACACACACACACACACACACACACACACACACACACACCACACACACACACACACACACACACACACACACACACACACACACACACACACACACACACACACACACACACACACACACACAGTTGGCTTGGGGTCAATCATATTTACATTTTTAAAGCACTTCCCGAGTCTCCCCTCATGTCAAACATTAACATGTTGTTTACATCCATAATGTCCTTCAGAGCCAAATATTTGTTTTGGGGTTGTTTACACGGAACTCATCAAGAAGCAACAGACTGAGAGAGAGAGAGAGAGAGAGAGAGAGAGAGAGAGAGAGAGAGAGAGAGAGAGAGAGAGAGAGAGAGAGAGAGAGAGAGAGAGAGAGTGTGTGTGTGCGTGTGTGCGTTTGTGTGTGTGCGTGTGTGTGTGTGTGTGTGTGTGTGTGTGTGTGTGTGTGTGTGTGTGTGTGTGTGTGTGTGTGTGTGTGTGTGTGTGTGTGTGTGTGTGTGTGTGTGTTCAGGATTTTTTCAATGCCTCGTACCTTCTTAAGCTCACCTATAGAGGGAGAGGGGAGCAGAGAGGAGAAGCATAATTACTAAGCTTCATAAATGCTTTATAATGTATATATAAATAATATGTTGAATATTTTACAAACCTTACAAATAGTCTAGGCAGAATTTCAGAAAATGTGCTTATTTAAGGTCCTGAAGGCAAATCATGTTAATTTTTGGTATACAACTGATTTAGGGGTATTCAAGGGTGCTGAATCCAAATCTGCTGTATACCGGGCGCAAAAATGTACGGAAATGCCTCAAACGGGCAAAATCCAATATGGCCGCCGACACCAGGTTAAAATCTCGCAATCCCTTTTCTTTTTGACTAAACAAGGTATGAATATGAAAATAAGACTTATTTTTAAGTTTTCATATATGGGGAACCCCATTCTGTCATCAGATTTAAGGTCAGATTTGAAGAAAATGCTTATATAATTGACTGGCAGCTTTTTTAAAAAAGGGGGGCTTATATTGTCAACGATTTTTAGCATTATGATCAAACTTTCAAGATCCACAGAAAATAATGTCTGATGTCTTTGTGAACACCAATACTGCCAAAAACTGCACTGAACTGTCTACTTTAACCTGAAAAAAGAAGTTTGTGTCTACCTATTTCCATTCTTTAGTTACTGGCAGTAGAACATGGGATGACACCACCAAAAAAGCACTGTTTTTTGACCCAAAAATATTTTTTTGCTTGCAGGATAAAGTGTCTTTTTAGTGTTCATGTTTGGTTTACAGCATTTCCATGAGTTTTGAAAGATGCTTAACTTAAATCTGCTGTATACCAGGCTCAAAAAATCCCATAGTACCTCAAAATGAAGGAATCCAATATGGCCGCCATCACCAGAGATATACAGTACATGTCTGTGATTAAACAAGGTCATCTCTTAAATATATTATGCCAGCTATAGGTTTTCATACATGGGGAATTCATTGCTGTGCTCGGGTTTAAGATTTGGATGAAAACACATGATTTAGACCTGCATACATGTTTAAGACTGTTAATAAATTGATCATTTATATTGGAATATTTCCCCTATTTCAATTTAATCTGGCATTAATTAAATGTATTGGTCTTAGATAACATATCTTGTTTTCGAATAGGCCCCCGGTAGAGTCCATTACAATACGAACACTGTCACTGAAGAGACAACACTTACTACCCACATACACTACATTCACTCCCTCATCCCCACCCTGTCGCCACTCTTAATGTAAATAACAATCAAGCATAACATTGCAATGTTCGGACGGACCACACATTGAGAGAGTACATACACACACAAGTGTGGCAGAGAAGACATTCTTATTGGAACACCAACGTACACATACGTACGTATACAGGCGCTTTAATATACACTCAGGCAGATTTCAATTCAATAATTGAGTCATTATATCATGATGAAATGTTTCCATCTCAAACCACGTCCCATGCTCCCATCTTTTCAACCATAAAAGTAAGTGCACACACGAGTCTGCCTAAATAATTATTTTTATACAACTTTACAATGGAAATCACTGTTTGCCAATTTTATTGATGTGCTCATTCAGTCTATGAATAAAGGAGGATTGAGTGGTGAGCTGATGTGTAGAATAGAATAGAATAGAATAGAATAGAATAGAATAGCATAGAATGGAATAGAATGGTGTTTGTCACTATGCACATGTTCGATGAGATTGAAAGCAACACACTTCAGAGCACACATTTAATTCACAAAACAGTTTTGGTGAGCAGAATATACAATTAGTAGTGCCAAAGAAAAACGTGAACAGAGCTGTGTGTGTGTGTGTGTGTGTGTGTGTGTGTGTGTGTGTGTGTGTGTGTGTGTGTGTGTGTGTGTGTGTGTGTGTGTGTGTGTGTGTGTGTGTGTGTGTGTGTGTATATACACAGAGGACATACTCATGTATTGGTACTCATGTATTGGAGTTATTGCATCGATTGTCTTGCTCAATGTAGATATTACAGTAGCGGTGGCCCACTCTGCAAACACAACTATTTTACATTGTGCTGTATCAATTAGTCTATTGCAGAACACCAGATGGATGGAAAGAGATCATTGGATTGAGGGATACCAATGAATGGTCATTCTGTGCATGTGTGTGTGAAATGTGGTTATGGCCCTTTGTTGAGTTGTTTGGTCCTTGCTTTGACACACCTGTACCAAGAGGACAGCAAGGCAAAGAGCTGAGGACCCGGTTGGAGGCTGTCCTAGATAATGTTTTAGCTCTGTTGATGCAGCAGGAGGATTAGAGAGGGGCTAACTTTTTTCCTCTTGTAGGTGTGCCTCCTGAAGGCCGCAATTATCTCTTTGGTTTTCTTTGCATTCAAAGATACAGAAATTATTCTCTGTATACCAGACTACCACCTTTTGCTGGCCACAGCAACTTCCATCTGGAGCTACGCCATAGGCATAGAGGTCCAAAAGAGTGGAGTTATTTAAAGAAATCCTTGCACTTATGACACATTTTGTGTCACATTTGTCTGAGCTGCGCTTTAACTATTCACAGATTCGAAAAGTGACTCATTGGAGCAGTCATTGTTGCTGAAAGAACTACTTTTTCACTTATTTAACTTCTCACCACCATACATTTTGACTGTGTCACATCTCTGAAAAATCAGTGATCCTGATTGGTTCTACGGTATTGTGGTTTGCGATCAGGGCGAATCCGAAGGATGAAAAAGTGAAGAAAGTGAAAGCCCATTGGGAAACTCCAACTCCCATTGTCATTGTGACACAGCACTCCACAGCACACAAGTGAACACTGCACACTGCACACAACGAAATTGAATTTATGCCTCACCCGTGCAAGGGGGCAGCCCTCAGTGGCGCCCCATGGGGAGCAGTGCGGTGGGACGGTACCATGCTCAGGGTACCTCAGTCATGGAGGAGGATGGGAGAGAGCACTGGTTGATTACTCCCCCCAACAACCTGGCGGGTCGGGAGTCGAACCGGCAACCTCTGGGACGCAAGCCTGACGCCCTAACCGCTCACCCATGACTGCCCAGGATTATAGGTTATCTACTGTACGTGATGGAGTTGTAATCCCATGTGAGGGAACCAAGTGATAGGTGAAGCTTAGATGATGGAGCACACTGGATGAGAGAAGCACAGTTGTGTGAGGGACACCATGGGGGTGAAGTGCAAGTAAGGGGAAGGCAGCGTGATATCACTAGGGTTGTGGGTGTGCTCTGACTGTCCCACTTATGATCCAAGCCCTTTGGAGTAGAAGAGCCCTTGGTTAACTTATTCTCAATTACCTCTCCTCCTCTCCAGTGATTTTGAAGGAGTTGTTCGCTTAAATGCGACAGCTATGTATGCCCAAGACAAATTTATCTTATTTGCAGCAACTGAATGACTCCATGTACTCCATGCCTCTTCTTGCAGATCCAGATGGGGATGAGGCACTCCTTGGGGCGAGCACAAGTTGTGATGTATTTTCATGCTTCGTGAATGGCAGATACAGGAGTAGTGGGACTAATGCCCCATTCAATTTCATCCATCCCGTTTCAGTGACTGACAGGAGGACAGGGTGGAGTAGTATGTGATCCTGCCTCAGTACATTGGCTTGATAATGAGGGGGCACAATATGCCATTGTGTGGCTTCTGATGTAGATAGCAAAGACTCTATGACTAGGACTAATCACTGCAAAACAATTCCATTGCTTTCGCTACATCTGCAGCAAAATTACAATGTAGTGCCTGGTGTTATGTAGTGTCTAAACATGTAGTGTCCAAATCACTGAGTAGGAGGAGCTTGATAATGATTGGAGATAGCCTAACTATCAAGAAAGTAAATATTTCACAATGACATCAACCTGTCTTTTGTTCCACCTTTCACCTTTCTACCGTTCAAGGATTTAATCTAAACAAGGCAATAAAATCAGCAGACAATAACTTCCCAAAACTAGATATTCATATTAGATGAAGGTACATTCAGGCATACAGACTTATCTGTGTATAGTTTTGTCATAATGGAAGAGGTGGGCTGAGGTGAACACATTTCATTGTGCATAAGCAATTGAAATAAGACAAAACATTTCAATAGAAATTAGCCTGTCAGTTAATTGGCATGAAAAACAATGGTTGTAAACATGAATTCAGACTACACTGAACTGCCTGACTACACTGACTACCTTTGATTATAATTTTAAATTTGATTACATACATTATTTCCCCATGTATGAAAAGAAAACATATAGCTACATAATGTTTTTAAGAGTTCACCTTGTTTAATCAAAGATATGTATATCTCTGGTGACAGCGGACATATTGGATTCCTTCATTTTGAGGCATTATAGGAATTTTTTGAGCCTGGTATACGACAGATTTGAATTGAGCATATTTCAAAACCCATGGAAATGCTGTATACCAAACATGAACACTATAAATAGGCACTTTGTCCTGAAAGAAAAAATATGGACACAGAAGTGTACTATTTTTGGGTCAGAAATCAGTGCTTTTTTAGAGGCGTCATCCCATGTTCTACTGCCAGTAACTAAAGAATGGAAATAGGTAGACACAAACTTCTTTTTTCAGGTGAAAGTAGACAGTTCAGTGCAGTTTGTGGTAGTATTGGTGTTCACAAAGACATCAGACATTATTTTCTGTGGATCTTGAAAGTT
>NC_085873.1:28709657-28717157 GCF_034702125.1 Engraulis encrasicolus
ACGCACGCACGCACACACACACACGCGCACACACACACACACACACACACACACACACACACACACACACACACACACACACACACACACACACACACACACACACACACACACACACACACAGAGGTCAAGTCCAATCCCACTCAATGTTTTCTGTTGTTCTTTTCTGTTTTTGTCATTCTTTTCTTTCTTTTCCTTTTTTGTCTCTGATGCCTCTTGTTCAAGGTTAAGGGGTTGACACACAGACTTTTCTGTGCCCTGTTAGGGGCCCCAACACACACACACACACACACACACACACACACACACACACACACACACACACACACACACACACACACACACACACACACACACATACACACATTCATACACGCAGGCACGCACACACGCAGGCACACACGCAGGCATGCATACACGCACGCACGCACGCATGCACGCATGCATGCACAAACACACACGCACACGCACACGCACACACACACACACACACGCACACGCACACGCACACGCACACGCACACGCACACACGCACACGCACACACGCACACACACACACACACACACACTCACACACAGAGTCAGACGCACTTGTCACATAAAAAACCCACAGACCTACCACCCCTGCTGTTCCCCGTCTATGCTGTAACAGACACAACACGCTGTCTGCTGTTTAACTAAAGACAAGGGAAGGGGAGGGGAGAAGAGAGGATGGGAGGAGGAAAGAAGAGGGGAGAGGAGGAGGCGGGAGAGGAAGAGAGGAGAGAGGAGGCCAGGGATGGGGTGGGAAAGGAGCAGTAGTCTCTTTTCTACTACCTCCAACACCCTCGCTTAGTACACGATGTCTGCTATTAAACCTAGCACCAGGGAAAGGGGTGAATGGGGCAAGGAAGGAGGAGAGAGGAGAAGAGGGGATGGGAGGAGGCTAGGGATTGAGTGGGAAGGGTGGGGCGGTCTCTGGTTTACTACCTCCAACCATCCCCTGGTATAGACACTGGCCACGTTTGCATGACGTTTTTAATACCGAATGAATGATTCAGAATTAAATAGTTCCGTCAAGTTTACATTGAACTTTCATTTAATTCCGAGTTGTGAAGTGTTTACGTGACGTTTTCAAAGCAGAATTAAGCTTTATTCAGAATTAAATTGTGTTAATTCTGAATGAAATGTCTCATGTGAACGAGGCCATTGTGTATTGTAGTGTGTGTGTTTGTTGTGTGTGTTACACCAAAGGCAAGGGGAGGGCAGCGGAAGGCAATCATGGGATGATCATCATCTATTCCCCCTCCCCTCCCACCGCTACCTCTGACCCAGAGCTCCCCTTCCCTTCCCCTCCCCTTTTAGTCTGGTAAACCAGTGTTTCCCATCCCTTTTTTGCCTTGCGTACCCCAAATTCTTTTTGTCATACCATGAGTACCCCCTAACTCGTAGTCTTTGTCTTGTTCTCTATCCCAATGTCACTGTGCTCCACGGAGATTTGAACCTGCAACCTTCTGATCTTAAGACCACCTCTCTAACCATTAGGCCAGTGGTTCCCAACCTATGGGTCGGGACCCAACCTGTGGGTCGCAAAGCCCTCTTGATTTTAAGTGGTTTCATTTTAAATATCATATATAGCCCATGTTGAATAAATGACAAAGCATTTAACTAATAGGCTATATGCATAGAAGCAACAAAATGTTAGTGCAATTAAATATTTATTCTATATTTGGCCGAAGACGAATTGAGGAATAAAATGACAAAAATGAGTTTTCGCAGGAAACAGAGGGTATCATGTGACTCCCTCTCGTGCAGGCACTCGCGCAGTTGGGTCACCAAAGCTTACAATGGTAAAAACATGGGTCCCTGAAGAAAAAGGTTGGGAACCACTGCATTAGGCCACGGCTTCTCTCCATCCTCACAAACCTCCAAAAAACCTCAACCCTACACCCTGGACAAGAGCTCACCTCCTCTCTCCCCGCAGTCTCATCAACTACCTTCACCCCCCTCCACACACACACACACACTGGCCAACCCCTCCCCCCCTCCTCTCGACAAGCCACCCACCACCGAAGCCCCCCAAACCCTCCAACCGTACAACCCCCCCTCACACACTTATTCCCCTAACCCCCCCCCCCCCCCCCCAAAAAAAAACACATACAACCACGCTCCACGCTCACCAACCCCTTCACCCCTCCTCTCGACAAGCCACCCACTACCTAAACTCCCCAAACCCTGCACCCTCACAAAACAACCCCCCAAAGAAACCCAACCCAAGACCCCAGACCCCCTGAACAAGAGCTTTCTTTTTTTTGTACTTTTTGCAGTTTTACGACCCTAAGCCCTGCCCTGGCTGTACCCCAGTGAATGAGCCTTTAATAGCGAGCCCATCGCCAAGCACCGGGGAGGGTGTGGCACCACCCAGCCACCCATTGTCATGGTAAGAGTGTCTGTTCAAAAGGCGAATGGAGCGGGGAAATGCCAGGATATGTGTACATATATCTGAAACAAAAAAAACCCACAAGCCTCGTTTGGGGACACAGACAGGGTAGAAGAAAGGGGCACGGCAGGGGGACAACGAACGGTCCCGTAACCGGACGTGTCGCAGATTGTATTGTGTCTGTGTTTAATGCTTCCTCAATTAGGGGGGTGTAGGGACATTAGAGGAGGACGGGACAATGGAAGGACACTGAGAAGACATCTTGTGGTCACCTGTGGCCCAAATGCACCCCTCCAGGAGCTAGTGAAAGAGATCTGAGTGTCATTTATTACAAAATTAGTTCTAGACAATTTATTATTACCTACGCCAAGCAGGTTATGATTTTTTGGTCGCGTTGGTTTGTTTGTTTGTTTGTCTGTCTGTCTGTCTGTCTGTCTGTCTGTTTGTTTGTTTCTCAGCAGGATAATTCAAAAAGTTATGAATGGATTTTGATGAAATTTGTTGGAAATGGCACAAGGAATCCCATAGAAGATAAGAAACCTAAAAAAAGAAACCCATTAATATTACAACCGCCTACAAGTGCACATACAAAAATTCACAAAGGAAAATTCTCATGGGTCAATTTCCGGAAATTTTCTATGTGCACTTGTAGGCGGTTGTGATATTAATGGGTTTCTTTTAAAGGGAGCTTTTACGGTGTGCAAATATTTTTTATACTTTTTCTCCATTATACAATTTTTGATATTCTGCACCCGTAGCTAGTTGCTACTTTCGGATGTGCGCGCACCTTACACTTTTTAATAGGGATGCACAATGTGAATTTTTTTGGCCGATACCGATATCCGATATTGATCATGCGATTTTGGCTGATAACCGATATTAACCGATATCGGTGTTTTATATATATTTTCAAAAAAAGATAACATTTAATACAGACTGACAATGATGCAAACTGAATTTTTAATGTCCTCTTTATTTTCCTAAACACGTTTTAACTCCCTGTGATAAAATTAGAAAAACATCAACATTAACATCGGCCCAGTTTTGAGTCTTGAGAAATGTCAAATATCGGCCGATACCGATGCTAAGGCCGATACATTGTGCATCCCTACTTTTTAACTATAAAATAAACCATGGTCTCTGAAAGCTAACCATGGTTTTACCACGTTTTACAATTAAATTACACTTAGTGGCCACTTCTTTTATCCAACGCATATATTGGTGACAGTCCTTGGAGCAATGTGGGGTTAGGTGCCTTGCTCAAGGGCACTTCAGTCATGGATGGAGGTGTAGGGAGAGGTAGGCCTGAGAATGGGATTCAAACCTGCAATCAACAAACTTAATATTGTATTGTGTTATTGTAATATATTATATGATATTGTTGATTATATGCATGCATCAGAGGAGATGGCGACACCTTCAAACAAAGTGTGACAGGGACTGGAATAATCCAAGCAATGCCCAAGTGCTCTTCTTACACTTCCACAAAAGCAACAGGTGTCAACGTTCCTTTAGTACGCCTGCTTTGGCGTCTTAAGTTATAGGGACAAAAGCCTCTCAATCTATTTAAATACAATTGTGTATTGTGTGGACAGTGTCTGCATCCAGCTCTCACCCCAGTGTGTGTGCGCGTGTGTGCGCGTGCGTGCGTGCGTGTGTGTGTGTGTGTGTGTGTGTGTGTGTGTGTGTGTGTGTGTGTGTGTGTGTGTGTGCGTGTGTGCGCGTGCGTGCGTGCATGCGTGCGTGTGTGTGTGCGGGTGCGTGTGTGTGTGTGAGTGTGTGTCTCATATTGTAGCATTCCACTTGAGTAGCCATCTTGCCCGCAGCTGCAGCATTCACAATGGTGCCAGAAGTGCTACAATGGCGTTGCCAAAGTCTTAAGCAAGACACTTTGATGGGGCAAGCCAGCAGACTGTGTGTGTGTGTGTGTGTGTGTGTGTGTGTGTGTGTGTGTGTGTGTGTGTGTGTGTGTGTGTGTGTGTGTGTGTGTGTGTGTGTGTGTGTGTGTGTGTGTGTGTGTGTGTGTGTGTGTGTGTGTGTGTGTGTGTCGTGTGAGTGATAGAGAAAGAAAGATGGGCACTACCAACCCAACAAAGCACTGTTCAAATTCTTCCCCATCTTCACTGGCGACACGCACGCACGCACGCACGCACGCACGCACGCACGCAAGCATGCACACACACACACACACACACACACACACACACACACACACACACACACACACACACACACACACACACACACACACACACACACAGATGGTTTACGTGCAGTGCACTGAAAACATTACCAGCGCTTCACAGCAGTTACGGTAAGAATGTGTGTGATGTTTACAGTAAGAAGTTGTAGTAAAGGTTGTAGAAATGTGTGCCAGTGGCTTCATTCAAGCCATTCAGGAGCAGTGTTGCCAGATTGGGCTGTTTCCCGCCCAATTGGGTTGTTTGGGATGGTCGTCTGTGATTGAAAATGGGTAAAGAAAAAAGGTATTTCTGCAAATGTCTGGCCATAGGAATCAATAGAATTTAGTACGAATTGGACTGCATTTAGTGCTTCCAGGTTGTGTGCATCCTTTGGGCTGGAAATCATCAGCCTTATCTGGGAACCCTGCTCAGGAGAGGCATTGCAATGTGTCTCTGGAGAGTACTCGGATTTGGTATGCCAGGCAAGTTGGCGTAAATCGTGTGCCAACTCTACTACAACTCTCTGCCTTCTCTACCATCCCACCCAATGACCGCCTGCCAGAGCTGCAATGTGTGTGTGTGTGTGTGTGTGTGTGTGTGTGTGTGTGCGTGCGTGCGTGCGTGCGTGCGTGCGTGCGTGCGTGTGTGTGTGTGTGTGTGTGTGTGCGTCTTCATGTGTGTGTGTGTGTGTGTGTGTGTGTGTGTGTGTGTGTGTGTGTGTGTGTGTGTGTGTATGTGTGTGTGTGTGTGTGTGTGTCCGTCCACAAATGTGACTCGTAGGACTTTTATTGGAGCTGGCACGCACGGCTATGAGAAGAGCAAGAGGAGAGAAAGACCAAACAGAGAGAGAGAAAAAGACGGAGTGAGTGAATGAAAAGAAAAGAATGTGTGTGTGTGTGTGTGTGTGTGTGTGTGTGTGTGTGTGTGTGTGTGTGTGTGTGTGTGTGTGTGTGTGTGTGTGTGTGTGTGTGTGTGTGTGCGCGTGTGTGTGTGTGTGTGAGAGAGAGAGAGAGAGAGAGAGAGAGAGAGCGAGAAAGAGAGAAGACAGAGACAAACAGAGAGAGAGAGAGAGTGAGAGAGAAGAAATAGCAAAGGGAGAAACCGACAGACTGACAGAGAGAACGAGAGATAGAAAGACAGAAAAAAAAGAGAGCAAGAGAACTCCTGGCAAGAGAGTCTGCTCTTCCCATTAAGAGGCGTCTAGTCTGTGTGAGCGTGAATAGGCGCATGTGTGAATTCCAATGAGAGAGTTACAAAAGTCTTTGGGGTGATCAGAGGAACGCGGACGGCCCATTTTGTTTCTTCAACCCCTACGGTGGGACGCAGGGCCGGATTAACACACAGGCTAGATATGGCTGCAGCCTAGGGGCCCCCACCTGCCAGCCTAGGGGGGCCCTGATTGGCCAGAAGTCAAAAATTGCAGAAATTGTGTCAAGATGCAATATTGAAAATTTAGGGTTAGATTACTTTCTCCAGTCTCCAGCAAAAACAAAACATATCAAAACATAACAAACAAACGAAACACATAAAAGTACCGGGAAATGGGGGGTGCTGTGGCGCAGCGCACTAAGCCCCCCACACTTGGGCTTACATGCCCATGGGGACCCCGGTCCGGATTTCCCAACCCTGCTCCATCTCTCTCCAGACTCACTTCCTGTCGCACCTTCACTGTCCTATCCGAAATAAATGCCCAAAAAGCCCATAAAAAAATCTTACAAAAACAAAACAAAAAGTAGCCTACTGGGAAATAAGAAATACAAGGATAGACAAGACAAAGCTCAGAAACATTTATCCAGACCTAATTGGATCTCTAATTTCATCTAGTGTGTTAGGTACAGTTGGTAAAAATGTCATCTTTAATTTCTAACTTGAAATTATGACACCGTCTACGTAGATTTATCGCGAAATGTGCCTTCCGGCGGGGGGCCCACAGCAACCTGTACAGCATAGGGGCCCCGGATCATCTTAATCCGGCCCTGGGTGGGACGGACAGGAGGCTACAAACCGCTTGTGCCAGCCAAGCCAACAAAAACTGTTTGTGGGACCGCAAAACATCTTTTTTTTCATAGTCTTTTCTTCATCGTCTTTTTTTATTCAGGCCAATCTTTTCTTTTTTTTTACGGATCTTGATATGGGAGGGAAAAATGGCAGCTAGCGAGCGGCCAGGGCTCAGCCTTTTCTCCTTGCTCTGTGAATTTTGAAGAAAAGACAAGGCTTCAAAGACACAAGAGTTTGTTGTGACCGTCCACATTCAGCAGCACACATTTGGACTCAAAGAGGAGGAGGAGGAGGAGGAGGAGGAGGAGGAGGAGGAGGAGGAGGAGGAGGAGGAGGAGAAATACATTCAGCTGAGGAATCTGCCACACAGGGCTCGGAAGAATAATGAAGTTAAAAAGAGCAGCATTTCTGTTCATTTCTTTTTTTTCTTTTTTCTTTTTTCTGATTATATCCTGAATGCATGAAACTGGCTCTCATCGTGTTGCTTTTTGACGTTTTTAAAGGTTTGTAAGAGTTTAAGAAGAACCACACAAGCAATATGATCTTTAAAATCACGAAAAAAACAAATCTAGTATTTTGTAATGAAATAAGTTGCTTGTCATAGTCTTGAAACTAAAAAATGCTTTCGTCTATATGTCTGACTCCTCTCATGAAGAACCTGTTGCACACTGAAGAGGGCTTAGTTGACTGGAGCTGTCTTCTCTTCTCCTCCTCTCATCTCACCTTGTCTGCGTTCTCCATTCATTTCTCTTCCATGTCTATTCCCCTCTTTCCTCTCATCTCTTCTCCTTTCCTCCCTCCTTTACTGACAGTTCTCCCTCCCCCTTTCACTTCCTCTACTCTCCATTCTTTTCCTGTCCTCTCCTGTCCTGTCCTGTCCTGTCCTGTCCTGTCCTGTCC
>NC_085873.1:28727157-28737157 GCF_034702125.1 Engraulis encrasicolus
TGTGTTGTTTACTAATTTGCTGTTGGACATCCGTCACTCCCGGCATTATGAAAGGTCCCAACTCCAAGCCAAGTGTAGCCCAATCTTCCTGACGTTAGTTAAATTAAAGTTAAATTAGTTAAATTAGTCAAAAAAACAAAACGAAATACAATGTCCAAATATAACTGTCTATCGAACGCCTTGTCTGGAATGCTGCGTGCCTTGGCAAATGTGCTCTGAGGAGAGGAAAAGAAACCTTTACGCACGCATGGGACTCAAATTGGTCTAGGATGATGGTGCTTCAGTCCACAATTCGCTGCATTGCGATCATGTCCGCGCATACTCCATAACCTTTCTACTTCAAACAGTTTGTGTGTCTTGCCCAGCCGAATATACAAAGTTTTTCGACTGTTTATCCATTCACTATTTTGCAGTGTCCAGGGGGGAAACGCGACGTGCGCATCCAACAGACAGAACTCTAGCAAGCGACGGAGAAATACAGGGGATGGACGAAATTTCTGCACGCTAAAGTGCACTGGCTTGACCGTCGTTTAAGTTTTCATAAACACTACTTTCAGCTTCTGCACATAACCTGCACCGTGTCATTCTGATTCTGGCCAACTCAAAAAATACACTGGGGAGTGAGTTTTTGACCATAGCCCATTTTTCTTCTATGTAGCTTGCATGCTTATAGCCTAACTGGGCAGGCCATGTACCCCTTCTATTGCAGTTTAATGACCTCTTTTTCTATTTAACAGAATCTTTCAGCACCAAGTAACCTAAACATAGTAGACCTATCTAAATTTTAGCTGTGCTGTGCATTTCTTAGGTTATAGCAATAATAGCCTAATAATAATAATAATAATAATAATAATAATAATAATAATAATAATAATAATAATAATAATTATTATTATTACTATTATTATTATTATTATTACATTATCAGGGGGCCTCCTAAACCGTATGCTTAGGGCCCCCAAAACCTTAGCAGCGGCCCTGCCCCCAATACACCTTAAATTCCAGCCAAGGCCCCCCTTACATTAGCCTGGGAACTCCCATACTGCCTTTAGTTCTACACAATCGTTTCGATCTGAATCTCACTTGTGATTAGGTCTGGTGTTAACCAGGCAACCCTTACATGGGTTGTGCTATACTATTTTTTTTTCTGTGCACCAACTTTCACGACCATAGTCTATGTGTGTGTGTTAGTGTCCCATTGGGATATGTAAAATAACTATAATGTTCATAGTTACAGTTGATTATGCAGTTTTTAAGGAATATGAACTGATTGTGGTTTATTTTTGGTGCACATTAATTGATCTATTCATTTTGATGTGTTATAATTTTTCTGCCAACCGTCTGCGGCCCCCCTAGCATCCCTCCGCGGCCCCCACTTTGAAAAACACTGCTGTAGACCACCATCATTTTGGTATTTATGTAAAAGACACATTATTGCTTCTTTAACATTGTTTGGGGCGCTGTATTTTTTTCTCAATAATTATTGGTCCTCCCAAATAAACTAATGATCAATCTATGTATGTATGTATGCATTCATGTATGTACAGTATTTGTACACTATTTATATATTTGTTTATATTTGTTTTATTTATTTGTCCTCCCAAATAAACTAATGATCAAACTATGTATGTATGCATTGTATGTATGTACAGTATTTATTTATTTGTTTGTTTAATTATTTGTTTGTCACATATTTTGATACTACAAAAGCACTTGTACTACGCATATACATATAACATTGGTCTATAAATGAAATCACCAAGATTTTTTTCTCATTTAGTTGAACTTATTTGAAAAAGCAATGAAAATTTCAATGAAAAAGCATGAAAAATATTAAAAAAAACGGACAATGAGAGAACAATATTTTTTTCAGTGAGACATTTTCCCTGCAGTTCAATGGTGGGCTAACCTATGGTTGTGTAAGTCCTCATCATCCTCACATCCTCTAACCCTGAAAAAAAAGGGGGAAACATGCAATATTCAATATTATACTTCAGCAAGCCAAGGGGCAAGCGACCTTAAAAAACAAAAACAACTCCATAAAAATAAAGCAATGTATAAAATGAGAGGACATACCGTAGTTTGACCACAATCTCGATCACCCAGTCTTGGTAGGGATCAGCACAGACCGTCTTGCCTTCAGCTGTTATCAGTCTGAAACACAACACCACAACATCCTGTTATAATACAATACTTAAGTCTCTTGTCATTTTGATGTGTGAATACTTCACAAAACAACATGACACTTACATGAGGGCTCTGAGGCGACAGGGTTCGGTGTCCTGGATACGGATTCCTTTTACCATTTTCATTGGCACCCTGAAATTGGCGTACTGGGTGCAGCAGGCAGCTGGAATAATGTCAAAGGACAATGTCACTCACACACTCAACAGCTGGAGATTACAGTAACACATAGGCAGGGAGATGAATGGACAGATAGACAGACATACCGAGAGACAGACAAACAAGGCCGACAGGCGGACAACAGATGCGTCCCTCTATGCCAGTTCCAACTATGCCATTTTATACCCCAAACGCCCCCTGGCTTCCTCCTAACCTGTCAACGCCCCCCTGAGGATGTACTTTTTGTTTATTGGTCATATTGCCCATGGAAACTGCAAATAATGTGGCAGGCAGCAAAATGGCGAGACATGGCTTTATTTTTTGCAGTTTAGGCTATAATAAGCTTATCATTCTTGGATTTGGAAAATAACCATATGATTTCAAATGTCACATAGATCAAGTAGGCTACATTACAAATTACTAGACATTTATTAGTATCAACCTTTAGTATCACGCCATTTCAGCATCATGTGCATGTGGGAAAGAATGTAAACATCGACAAATAATAAATAAATAAAACCGTTTGGGTCAATCATGCGCTTATGGGTTCACCCTTTAGGTGAATTATGCGCTTATTTTTCAATACCAGCTTCACCATCAAGGCACAAAGCAGTGAGCTTCCGTGCCAGAGTTAACCAAATTCACACGACTGCAAAGCAATTACGAAAGACGCGTTCTCTCCCGTGCTCTCTCTGAGCGTAACGGAAAGCACCTGTGGGGTACGAGCCCGCCAACGAAAGAACCTCCCTTTGTAGCCTACAGTAGGCCTAACACACCGTATGTCAAATGGCCCAGCTGTCTAGCACCATGTTTCAGAGCGCAGCGCACACTGACTAGGCTACTCACTGAAAAGGCAGAAGTAAACTCGCTGGGAATATTAAAAGGGAGCCTCCCTTTTTCGTAGGCTACACACAGACGCCTGAACCCGATTTTGTGGACTGGACAAAAGCGGAGGAAATGTGAAATGTTATGAAAGGGAAAAAAAGTCCACGTTTAGAGGTGCTGCGGGCTGTCAACTCATTACAGTTCCATGACGTGGAGCGTTATGCAATGCAAACGCCCTCGATCCAAGCAGAAAGGAAAATGTGAATGTTATGAAAGGAGAAAAGCTAACCAAATGTTACAGGTCCCCGTTTAGAGGAAGAGCTGTATGCGCTGCGGGTCGCCTGTCAACTAATTACGGTTCCATGTCGTGGAGCGTTATGCAATGCAAACGCCCCTCTATCCGAGCACAAACATCTGTGTCAAAAACTGCCTGCTGACTTCTAAATCGTCATTTCCGCGAGTCTCTGACGAACCAAAATAAAGTTGCCTCCCATTGTCCAAACGCAAAACAATGCCGAAAATTGAATGCCCCCCTCAGTTATCTCACAATGCAATCAGTCTTGCCGGTTTGGTAACATATCATATGGCCTACGTTTTGACTTGCACGCATTCGCTCCGGTCCAAAATGCCAACTCTGCCGCCTTGTGGCCGTTTTGGCTTGCACGCATTCGCTCCGGTCCAAAATGCCAACTCTGCCGCCCTGTGGCCACAGGAAGGAACAATTGAAGGAATGCGTTTCAGACGGACGGACGGACGGACAGACAGACCCTCTTATAGAGATGCTGGGACGCATCTAAAAACTGTCAGGCAGACTAGCAGGCAAATAGACAGATGCACAGACAGGGCTTAGAGATAGAGAGATAGACAAGCAGGCAAACAGACAGACAGAGAGACGAGCAGACAGACAGTTATTGTAGTCTAGGTAGGCGAGCACACAGACAGGCAGGTGGGCAGATGGACACGTAGCCCCATAATGCATGCCGTACCACCAGTGGCACGCTGTACGGCTGTAATAGTCACTACTATGGCATAAAACTAAGTTCTGTAGTAATACATTACCACTTGGTCATTGCCATTCTGTTAGCAGCTCATTTAAAAAGCTGTGTCTGAACGGGTATAGGCTTAATAGTTAAATTAGAGGCCTCACAGTTGAGTCTGTGTCTGCTTCATTGCAGAGGAGCCCTGTGGTGATGAGCATGATGAGGACCGCAGGCAGGAACAAGAATTTGGGCCATGTGTCTCTGTGCTGTGGTGCTCTTGATCTACAGTACTATCTCTCTTCAGCCCTGAGTGGTGTGAGAAGCACACCTAGCAAGCTTTATAACCTTCTGCACGTATACAGGAAATTGAATCGGGGTCTTCCATGGTGAAAAGAAAGTTCCTGTCTCCTTTTCTGTTCCGATTATCAATCACACAGCATCACCGTTTCATATTCATTTTAATACCGCAACATGTTGTTCACTGATGAAGGTAATGTTTTGTGTGTTCTGTATTTGTGTATGTATGCTACTGCACACCTTAATTTCCCCTCGGGATTGATAAATGATACTCTCTTTATACTCTACTCAACTACACCATAATAACACTGTTATGACAATATTGAGAGGCGTAGCCTCTTACGACGGGCCTATTCACTATTTGCTGAAAATACTCAACTACATCATACATGATGTACATCACAACAACATTGCCAGTGCCTTAAGCAACAGATTAAGACATAGCCATTACGATTTTGGTGACAGTAAGGTTATAACATAGGTGCTGCGCTAAGTGGTTAAGTTACAGATTAAGACTTAGTTATGTTTTATGTATAATTATAGTAATATTAAAATTAGTAATATATAGTCATAACAGCTCTGCGCCAGGTGATACTCACTTGCTTTAACTTTCCTTTCAGTGTCAACAGTGACGTTCTCTAGTAGAACTTTCTCGCAAGTCTCCGTCAACAGCTTCAGCTGGTTCTCCAACATAGATGTCTCTCTGCTCATGATACTGTAGTTGGCATGTAACTCAGTGTTGTTCCAAATTGTAACTTCAGTGACGTTTTGGCAGGTCCCCAGCAACAGCTCCCACTGGTTCTCTAACAGTGATTGCAACAGCTCCAGTTGGTTGTTGTGTTCAGCCTGTATCTGATCGATCTCTAATGTTGTTTTGAGCCACAGTACTCTCAAGATGATGGCCAGCAAAAGACACAGCACTCCCAGGCACACCACAGCACACCTGTAACGAACTACAAAAAAAAATGTTTCTAGCGGGGTTTTTTTACTTGTTATTTTATTTAAATAGATAAAAATCATTAAAAAAAGTGTCTATATTTACAGATAATTGAGCTGCATTGACGTGTCTTCTGCGATGGAGTGCTGCAGGACAGGTTATGACCACTGTTTTCTTCCCCTGGTTGGCGGTCATCCCTTGTGTCTTGCAGTTCAATGTCTTCAGACATTTCTAATTTAACTTTTAAGTTTGGAGCAGTGATTGTAAATGTAACTCTAACTCCTAAAGGCTGTCTTAGAGGCTGTCTGAAACTATAATGCCCCAGATCTGTGGTGTGACAGCTTCACAGCTTAAATTAGTTCAACAGGAAGTTAACTAACCACCTTGGTGTGCTACATGTGTGAAACACATTTTTTCGTTACTCACGCTATATCAGTGCAATATCTTTGCTCTGCCATTGTGAATGTGTATACCATTTTACATTATATTGTCTGCATGCAGGATCCTGGTGTGCAGCATAGATGGATGCTGTAAATAATATTTAGAAAAAAATAAGATTTAAGAAAACAAGTCCGACAGGCGGACAAATAGGTCAAATAGATCAGGGGTTCCCACACTTTACCATGACGAGGCCCATATACCGGTAGATTCCAGCCAAGGCCCCATTGACATGGACCGTGGCACATTTTTTTTGTGCACCTGGTTTCACAATTCAATGAAGTTGGTGCATTCCTAAAACCATTCAAGTACTACAGAAACTATAATACATTACATTACATTACATTGCATTTGGCAGACGCTTTATAACCAAAGCGACTTTCAAAAGCCAACATCACATCATCATCAAGCCAACATCACAAGCAAATACAAAGTGCACAGGAGATATACAGAACAAGTGCAATTGCAAAGAGGGGTTATTTATTTTATTTTATTTTTAATAAAGAGGAAATAACGAGTACACACACACACAAACACACACTCACAAACTAAACTAAACTAAAACATCATGTCAGGAGTCTGCCCTGGGGCAAGGCCAGTTCAAGCATTAGTCTAGTAGATTCTCTCGAAAGAGGAATGTCTTTAGTTGTTTCTTGAAGGCTGCAAGAGATGTGCTTAGTCTTGCTGCCTCTGGGAGACTGTTCCACCACTTGGGTACCACAACGGAGAACAATCTTGACTGGGAGTACCTAGAGCGACTGGATGGCAGAGCTAGACGGCTTGTGCTGGATGAGCGCAGTTCTCTTCCAGTAACATAAGGCGTTAGTAGGTCCTTCAGATAAGCTGGGGCCGTTCCTGTGATGGTTTTGTAGGCAAGGGTCAATGCCTTGTGCTTGATCCGGGCGACGATCGGTAACCAGTGCAACTCAATAAATAGAGGAGTAACATGGGTCCTTTTGGGTTGATTGAATATCAACCGTGCCGCCGCATTCTGGATCATCTGCAGAGGCTTTAGCGCACAAGCAGGTAGACCTGTCATGAGTGAGTTGCAGTAGTCAACGCGGGACAGGACCGTGGCCTGGACCAGTCGTTGTGTAGAATATTGTGTCAGCACAGGTCTGATATTCCGTACGTTGGACATCTGGATTCGACAGGTCCGGGTGACCGAGTTGATGTAGTTGGAGCATAATACACATATAAACATTGTTAAGAGCAAAATGATTCCACTGGGATTGTTTAGCTTATTTTTAGCTAATAAGTTATTTAATTTATGAAATGATTGAATATATTTCGCAGTATTTTCCCTGCCAACCTGCCGCGGCCCCCAAGTGGTCCCCGGCCCCCACTTTGGAAAATCACTGGTCTAGAACCTCTACTTGTCTTCCGTCTAACTAGCCTTCACTTCAAAGCACCTGTGCTATCGTCACAAAGCTAACACCACAGTTGGTTTGGCCTACATTATAAACCTCTATGCCAGTAGTTCCCAACCTATGGGTCGCCAAAGATCCACAGGGGGTCGCGAAGCCTTCTTGATTCTAAGGGGTTTAATTTTAAACACAATATATAGCCCATGTTGAGTAAATGACAAAGCATTTATTTAACTGATATATGCATAGAAGCAACAAAATGTAAGTGCTACATTAATCATATATTCTATATTTGACCAAAGACGAATTGAGGAATAAAATAGCCTAACTAAAATGAGTTTTCGCAGGAAACAGAGGGTATCATGTGACTCCCTCTCTTGGGGGCGCTCGCTCGGTTGGGTCACCAAAGCTTACAATGGTCAAAACATGGGTCCCTGAAAAAAAAGGTTGGGAACCACTGCTCTATGCTACCTCTACTTCTACGCTATAAACCCTCTCTGCCAACACCCCCTTTCAATAAGGCACACCTTTCCTGAATTCATGGTGGACTGCCAGCGTGGTTTAGATACCGTGTGCAATGTGATGTGTGTAGATTCGCTTGTGTTTGTTGGCTATCTGCACGTTCGTGTGACTGGACAGTTTACACAGACTGGTGCGAGGCTGCTAGAACAGTGTAGGGCTAGTAGGGATTCTCTCTAGAATTTGCTTTTGCATTGACGCTGGGATGACTATTCTTAACTTCTTAAGGAGAAGGCCATTGGCCACTTGGATGTCAGTCCTGTACTGCCAATACTGGAGCAGGTTCTCTGGAACTGCTTGTCTGTGTAGATGCCACCCTTTGTCTGTGTATGCTCGGATTTGTTTCATTGTTGCATCTGTGTTCTGTATGTTTTTGATTTCCTCCAGTTTTGTTTTTGTTGCAGGTAAAGTGTTCCACAATGAAGTCAATATACACCTGCCACTCTCTTTCCAGGCTGTCGCTCTCGGTGCTGCTCTCTGGTCCGAGTGTCGCTCGCGACAGCGTGTCTGCAACTACCAGCTGTTTTCTTGGTACGTGGAAGATCTTGTACCTGAATCTCATCATTCTCAGTTTGAATCTGAGTATGCGTGGAGGTAATCATCCAGTGGTCGGCTACCTAACAGTGATATGAGGGGCTTGTGACCTGTACGTACCATGAAGTCCAGTCCAAGGAGATAGGCGCTCAGGCGTTCACACGCCCAGGTCACGACGAGAGCCTCTTTCTTGATTTGAACGTATCAAGTCTCTGTGGGTGTCAGGATTCTGGATATCTACACCACTGGTCTGAATTCTCCACCTGGCTGTCGCTGCCCTCCCAGGCCATATGATGATGCACCAGCTGACACCAGTGTTTCTCGTCTTGAGCTGTATTGGGCCAAAACAGCAGGAGAGCTAAGCACTTTCTTCACAGCCTCGAAAGCTGTCTTCTGCTGCGTGTCCCAGGTCCACACACTGTCGTTACGCAGCAGGTCTCTCAGGGGCTTTGTGAGATTGGGAAGGTGAGGGGAAAACTTGCAGACGTAGTTCACCATCCCCATGAAGCGTCTCACCCCTTCGATGTTCTCTGGTTCAGGCAAGTTAAAAATGGCTTTTATTTTGTTTGGGTCAGCCTCGATCCCGTTGGCGCTTACTTAATGCCCTAGGAATTTCACTTCCCTCACACTGAATTCACATTTTTCATTTAGGGTCATTCCTGCATCCTAGCTTCCTGAGGACATTGCACAGTCTGTTGTCATGCTCAGCTTGATCTTTGCCAAACACTAATATATCATCGGCGTGGCAGAGCGTTCCTGGTAGGCCGGCAACAATTTGGGACATTCTGAGCTGAAAATGTTCCGGCGCTGAAGATATCCTGAATGGGAGACTCCTGAAACAATATCGCCCAGATGGCGTAATGAAGGTTGTCAAGGGCTCTGAATCTTCATGTAGGGGAATTTGCCAAAACCCTGCTGTGGCATCTAGTTTTGAGAAAACGACGGCGTATGGCACCGCTCCCTCAGCTAACTCTATCTTGTAGCTACCCTGCAGCTTCCCTAAGCCAGAAAATACTTTTGGGAACATCTGTTTGAATTCGCCTTTGGCTAAGCCACGCCCCCTTTCAGTTACAGTTGCTAGGTCGGACAGATAAACATTTTATGCGGTGATTCAACATGATTTATGCAGTGACTGCAAATCGCAGCAGTTGTTCACTCGTAATAAATAAAAAAAACAATCCATTCATAATACTGTCGATGCAACTATTTATTTCCTGAACTGTCATGCATCACAGTTGTTTCGCTGTTGTGGGCTCTCAAATTCTTTCCTGGGTAGGCATGTTGTAACCAGCACCATGGTGAGCTAACTCGCATAATCTTTGAGCCCTAGCTCAAACTGTAGGCTAGTTGCTAGACGAAATCACCCAACGTGATGGCTGTGGTCATTTTCAAAGCTACCACAACATGTAACATTAACGTTTGCCGTTTATATATTCAGTAGCCTAACAAAATAACTGTCAAACCTTGTCAAACTGTCCGACTTTTGTCCAACCTCGTCCGTTTGCTGCGCTGTGATTGGTCAAAAAGCATTTTAGGGCGGGTCTTAGCCAGAGGTGAATTTGTTATCTGTTGCTTGCACTGCAGCTATCTGCTGCAACAGAGGTAAGCTCTGTATTGCTGGAAGTCCTAGTAGTGGCATCACTAAATCCTTGACAACAAATACTTCTTGTTCTGTTTTCTTTTCACGCTTTTTCAGGGAGGCTCTGAATGTGCCCAGCACGGTCAGTGGCTGGTTGTTCTGCCCACAGATCTTCCACTGT
>NC_085873.1:28742157-28744657 GCF_034702125.1 Engraulis encrasicolus
ACACACACACACACACACACACACACACACACACACACACACACACACACACACACACACACACACAGAAAACCTTTGGGTATGTTTGAGAGATGTTTGTGAGGTGTGTGTGTGTGTGTGTGTGTGTGTGTGTGTGTGTGTGTGTGTGTGTGTGTGTGTGTGTGTGTGTGTGTGTGTGTGTGTGTGTGTGTGTGTGTGTGTGTGTGTGTGTGTGTGTGTGTGCGCGTATGTGTGTGTGTGTGAGCATGTGTGTGTGCTCGCATGTATGTGAGCGTCTGTGTGTGTTTGGGTACAACATGTGTGTGTCTGGGTTTATGTAAATGCATTGACTGCAAGTGAGATGGCTGTGGTTAAGTCTGCCCCCCTGTTTGAGTTTGAGTAAGGGGGTGCATCAGGGTCATGATGGCTCTGCTCCAGCAACTGGGGGCATCTTGTCCAGGGCAGTCCCCACCACCACCCTCCTCCCTTCCCCCGAAACACACAGCCACGCTGGGCTGTCCCTTGGCTGCTCTCCCCCCTCTGCCCGCCACAGAGACCTCCAGACAGCCCGCAGGAATGCTTTTCACAGAACCACCGTACCCTAGACACACCACACTACACTACACCACCACACTCCCTGAGCCACAGTGTGCATTCCAATATGCACACTCCCTTCCTCCACTTGTGCTTGTGGCCTCGCCCCTGCCTCCTGGCCCCGCCTCTAGCTGCCTAGCCACAACAACTTTTGGGCGACTGTTTTTCATTCGCCATCCCAATTGCAAATGAGAAAATGACATTTGAGAATTGTGCTTTTGCAAGACATTGAATTGATTTTCTGCCGTCAGTGACATCATCATGAGGTCACACGCAGGCAAGTGAGCAAGGGAGGACTGAAGTCCGCATACTGGAATCCACCCACACTCTACACTCCGCTGTTCCTGCATCAGCCCCAGTCCCTGACCCACTGCACTGGTCTGCACCAGCCCACCATCCCACCACACCCTGCTGAAACACTCCTCCATTGGCTTCACACCGCCCCTGCCTCCCAGTGGAGGAACAATTGCACACAGGGCCCCAGAACAAAACACTGATAGGACCCCCCCATACAGCCTGCCAAGGTCATAATAGGCCCCCCACCACCAGCACATGAGGGGTCATGATGGGCTGCCTGCACCCCTGATAGCTCTGCCTCTGTCTCTCTGCTAATGTCTTCTCTGTCTGCCAAATACCTGAAAGCACCTCCACAGCACCTCAGCACTGCAACCACACTGCACCATGCCACCCCAACCCCACTGCTCCATGCCACCTCAGCCCCACTGCCCCATGCCACCTCAGCCCCACTGCCCCATGCCACCTCAGCAACACCGCACCATGCCACCTCAGCCACACTGCCCCATGCCACCCCAACCCCACTGCACCATGCCACCCCAACCCCACTGCTCCATGCCACCTCAGCCCCACTGCCCCATGCCACCTCAGCCCCACTGCTCCATGCCACCTCAGCCCCACTGCCCCATGCCACCTCAGCCCCACTGCCCCATGCCACTGGTTAATTACTCCCCCCACCAACCTGGTGGGTCGGGAGTCGAACCAGCAACCTTTGGGCTGCAAGTCAACCCTTACCTCTGCATCGTCCTCAAACTGCCTTTTTATGCCTCTCTCTCTTCCTCTGCCCCTGTCTCTGTCTACCAAACACAGCACACAGCACACAGCACACTCCAAAGCAGGCACGTGCACTCCAATACGGCAGGGGAGGCACGGCCTCACCAGCTCCAGATGAGAATGATGAGATGCAGTAAATGTGAATAATAGTAACAATAACAGCTATTGTTTTCGAGCATCTGCACCATAACTACCATTTGTATTTAAACAGTTTCACTCATTTTCAATCATTTCCGTGGCCAAAATCGTAATATTTGCCCATTTCACGTCAAATTGCTCCAAATACGCTGAATTTGGGGCAACTCTGAACTGGCCTCACCCCGGATTGCGCAATCCCTAGTTAACAAGCTTGAGCGCATGCGCCATGTTGCTCGTTCTGTGAATGCAACCTGGTAATATTGTATTAAACGTTTTTATACAGTTAATAGAAGTATGTATGGTGTGCCCTCATTTCCTGATATTTTTTAAATACTTTTTCTACGTGTGATTATCATTTCTTTACTCTGGACGCTTTGGCATAACGCCCACTGGTAGATACAATGGTGAGGCGAGCAGTAGCCTGGCCGCAGACTCCTTCTGGTGTTGAGAGTCTTGCTGGACAGTTACGTCATAGCGAATCTGAAGTTCACAATACAGTCAGTCGGTGTTGTTGGCTAGCTTGTTCACTTTGACTGCTACAAGTGGATTTCATAACGAAACTAAGAGCATTCTCAAAGTTGGATTTCCAAGGGGAAAATATGTGATAAAGAATGGAGGACCGACAGAGCTGAAGGGTTTGCTACTCAGGTGACCGGTCAGAAGATTATAACTACCCGATCATTTCAAAGTGAGTGGTACAACAGAAAATATTTGTTGTTTC
>NC_085873.1:28752157-28754657 GCF_034702125.1 Engraulis encrasicolus
TACCTAGGCCTAGACGTACTTTGGTAGAACGGCGCAGTGACGCGAGCTTGTTTTGTTTAGCTTGTGGTGTCAATGTAGTAATAAAAGTGGTATTAACCGCGATGTGTTGGCCATGCATCATAAGGTCTTGAAACCATTGGAGGAGCTAACTTGTTGTGAAGAGAAGTCACTTTGGTGAACAAAAACGGACCAACTAAGCAAGGAATTATGTAGGCTACATTTAAAGCGTGACGGGAGAAGGGAATGTCACCAAAGTTGTGCATCGTGTCAGGTAAGATATGACTTTTGTTTCTTGCTGTGGAGATTGGATTCGTAGAAGCGTGTGTTGGTATGCTAGGTCTTGCCTGTTGCTGGTGAAGTAGTCTAGCTTAGCCTCGGAGTTGGCTATGGGGTGAATCTGAAGGAGAGCACAGCCGATGGTGTGCCTGGCTTGTCTATCATCACAGTTGTCAAAGTTGAATTGCCGCGGTGTGTAATGGCTGTGCTATTGTTGGATGTTTTGGAATGTTGTACTGGTTCTGTTTTGGCAATTTGTTCCTTTTGCCTCTTGCTGCTGATTTGACCACCATAGCACCACCTATTAATGCGTCTTAAATATGGCCTACGTTAAATGCAAACTAAAGGTGGCTTTCTCACTCTCCCTGTATCAATAGCCAGCAATGGCTCGAGCTGCTTTGGCGCTTAGCCTACTTCTTGCTCCGATCACATCCCGAACTCTTTGGCCGTCGGGAAGGTAGAGCTATGCCTGTGTGTGTGCGTGCGTGCTTTTATGCGCGGTCTGGGAGACAGGACAGGGGTCCTGATCGAGATGCACCTGATCCACAGTCGCAATTGCAAGAAAATCTAAATTATTTGAAAGCCCGGTCACCTCTCACGAGTGCATCGCATAGCCTAGTCAAAGCATTTCTTCTAATTTCACACATTGCACACTGCCCATGCTGAAGAGACAAACTGTCAAGGCAGCGCGATTTGCTCTTGAACACGCCCTCACCTCCACATCAGGTGCGCGTTTCACTTCCGCAAGAAGAACTTAATAATGTCAAAGTGAGATGTTAAAGGAAAAAAAAAAGTTAAATCTAGCCATCCTTGTTTAGGCTACATAAAACATGAGGAAGTTATTCAGATGTGATTCGCCATTCCTCACCCTAAAATTGATTAGAACGCAGGAAATTGCATCTAAAAAACAGATTTTTTTTTCACAGCACCCCCTGGTCAAAACCAGTTCCTGCGTCCCTGGCTTCGCTACTGTGCGTACCTTGTGAAAGGCGCTGCTTGTCGAGCAGGGCAATATTGAAGCTGCGGTGGGGAAACTCTCTCCACTTTGTAGTTTACAGTAGTAACAACTCGGACATTGGTATTGAAATGGAAGTTTTTATTATCATTATTATTATTATTATTATTATTATTATTATTATTATTTTTACTTAACACGTAAAAAAAATAGTGAAGGCAATTTGTCTTGGTGACAGTGGAGTTAAAAGGCATCCCATGCAGCCGCAGAGGTAGATTCTAGCGGCTTCTCATAGATATCCACTGATATCGATAGCACATAATAGTGCAGACAACCGTCCTTCATGTAGGCTACTCTGACTGTTCTCATGATGGTTGTTCATCTAACAATTTTACATATTATTTGTTTTTACCTGTAGGGGGAGGGCCATGGGAAAACAAAATTGAAGTGGGGGGAGGGCCATGGGGAAAAAAATTGAGGTGGAGGGGGGGGCCATGATTTTTTTTTTTGACCGGACTTCCAGCGCACCAGCCCTCCCCCCCCGGTAAATAACGTACAGTCCCTTAGCATATCACTGCAAGATAAAAAGAAAAATGTTAATTACAACCAGGATTTTTTGCTCCTACTTTTTTTTTTCCTTCTGTGATGTTTGGGTGAAAACCCTTCTTCAGACCTGAAACATCACAATTTTTTTTTTTTAAAGTGGGAGCAGAGAACTCTTCGGTGAAGCTTTGACTTTTGTCTTTTTATCCAGTCATTTGGTTGTCCGGCTCCCTGGTCAGACGATTGGATGTGCAGGCTTTAACCTATTCCTTCAGGATATTACTGCAATCCCTGATGACATGTAGCCTAAGTATCATTCCAGAACACTGAATGTGTCAAGGGTGAATACATATAATAAAACAAAATATTATAATGTATGTTAATGTTATCATCAGTTGTATCCCACCGTAACAGCCCTATACTTAATGCTGTCTCACTTTTTGTGTAAGGTGTGTGCAGTGAGTATCTGAATGCAATAATTCTACACAACAACTTTTGTAAGTTCAAAATCAAAGTTCGAAGTTATTTATTTGCCACTTATTACTTATTTATTTGCCACACATATCACAGGCATTGGAAATTAACTTTTGGCTATGCTATGATGCTTGCTGTTTGGCTGTTATACAACCTACATGCTACTGTATTTGTCCCTATGACATAAAACTAAACTAAACTAAACTGAACTTAACTGAAGTAAAGTAAACTAAAGTAAAGTAAACTAAAGTA
>NC_085873.1:28759657-28784657 GCF_034702125.1 Engraulis encrasicolus
GTGTGTGTGTGTGTGTGTGTGTGTGTGTGTGTGTGTGTGTGTGTGTGTGTGTGTGTGTGTGTGTGTGTGTGTGTGTGTGTGTGTGTGTGTGTCATGGCGGCGGAGCAGAGCGCACGCCAGTTTGGCCTCTGACTAAACTCCACACTAGGCCACATCACCCGTCGTAACTGCCGTCGTTAAAGTAGAGAATTCTCCCAACATGTTTCTGATCACGACACTTCTTGCTATGTGTTTAAAATAAACATACCCCTGTCAAGCCCCACTGGTTTATGTGTTTATCTTGGTCTCTTCAGATCACACAACATGGTTCCAGTGATCCATATCCTTGGTCTGTTCATCTCTCTTGAGACCAAGATAAACAAATTTGCTTTAGATGGTGTCAAGCATGTGTGGTGGTAAACAAGTGAGTTGTACAAAAAAGGTGTATCCTCTCATAAGCCAAGCATGGTAGTGGGACTGACATGGTTTGGGGATGCATGAATGCTGTCAACATTGGCAATCTGAAATACACCTAAAAGAAACATACATGTCAACATGCACTGTGACTACTGAAGCAGATCATGATATTCTCCATAGGATTGCATTCAAATCTCACACCAATCTATTTAAGCCAGATGCAGACTCAAAATGTAAAAGTTCAATGCAAAGAAAGGTTGAAACGCACACTGATGACCTCCCTTGTCATCCCTTTTCATTTCGTTTCATTTCGAGACGATTTGAGCCAACATAGCCCCTTCTCTACCGGATTTTAATCTGGGGTGTACTCACTTTTGTGAGTACATGTTCAAACTGTACTGTATTTTGTTTTTTTCTGAGTAAACAAGAAATTTAAGCGGTTAAATATGTTGTTAAAAGGTCACTAATCATTGTGTCAAAGTTACATTTCTGTAATGCTTTCCTATGAAAAGATATACTCAAACATCTGCAAAACTGTGAGGGGTGTATTCACTTTCGTGATATACTGTACATAAAGTGTGTGTGTGTGTGTGTGTGTGTGTGTGTGTGTGTGTGTGTGTGTGTGTGTGTGTGTGTGTGTGTGTGTGTGTGTGTGTGTGTGTGTGTGTGTGTGTGTGTGTGCGCGTGCATATGTGTGTGTGTGTGTGTGTGTGTGTGTGTGTGTGTGTGTGTGTGTGTGTGTGTGTGTGTGTGTGTGTGTGTGTGTGTGTGTGTGTGTGTGTGTGTGTGTTTGTGTCTGTGTGTGTGTTGTGTGTTGTGTACATGTGTGCAGGAATCTGTGCATGTGCGATTGTAGCCTACGTATGTATGTGTTGGCTGATGATTTGCACTCTTAGCAGCACACATGTGAGAAAGTGTCCACATACAGTACATCTGCAATCTTCCACTAACAATCTCAGAGGAAAGGTCCAACCAGGAGGGCCCAGAGGTTTATGCGTGCGTGCGTGCGTGCGTGCGTGCGTGCGTGCGTGCGTGCGTGACTGCGTGCGTGCGTGACTGCGTGCGTGACTGCGTGCGTGCGTGCATGCGTCAAATGAGAAAGAAGGCCAAGCATCAGTTCACGCATTCTCCTCCTACCCCATAATGCATTCATATCACGCAAAGCTGACGACACAAGGCAAGCCCGGGCCGGCCTGATACATACCTCCACTCCCTCTGTCAATATGCAACTGCCCTCTGCTCTCCCCTCAAGATAAATAAATCAGTATTTGCTTCTTCCCAATCATCAACAGGTTGTGTGTGTGCGTGTGTGTGTGCATGTGCATGTGTGTGTGTGTGTGTGTGTGTGTGTGTGTGTGTGTGTGTGTGTGTGTGTGTGTGTGTCTGTGTGTGTGTGTGTGTGTGTGTGGCAAAGAATGCAATACAAAGAACAGTGAAGATGGTAATCTTTGTGTGTTTACGATTGTTATTGGGACACTTATGGATGACATATGAACAGGCATGTTCCAGATGCATCATAGATACTTAACCCATTTTAGCCCAAGCCCTTTTTGGAAAAAGGTGCCCTCTGCCCATTAAAATCTAAATATCTCAGCCTCCGAAGCACATAAAAACATGAATTGAGTTGCATGCAAAAGCTAGGGCCCTCATTTTGCATTAGAATGTGTTCATTCAGCTCTGACATACCCACAGTTTTAATAAAACTGCTCAAATCTCAAGAACCTGAATGCAGCATATATGTCGCTCCAGGACAAAGTGGATTAAAATAACTCTACAGCCACAAATTCCCTCTTAGTTTGTTCCACAGGTTGGAAACAGAATAGCCATTCGCACATTTTATGTCAGATTGGAGCCGCCTGCTTCTACATGACTTTTTTTCTTTTTTTAGTGTGTAGTTGCACTATATTCATTAAAGGGACACTGTGCAGGAAATGGTCAAAAAAGGTACTGCAACTATGCTGCTCATTGAAACTGGGCTGCCTATTGCCAAATTGGATCTTTACATGAACATTTATTAAGTAATTAACAAATATTTTCTAGTATGGTCCAAGTACAGTCATTTTTGCAGCTAAAAATGGCTATTTTTGGAAATTCAAAATGGCGGACCATGGAGAAGATCCCCCTTTTCATGTATGAAAAGTGCATTTTTTCCAGTCATAATGAATACTTAGAATTTGATGCTGGTGGTAAGTATTCATGAAAAAGGTAACATTAGTGAATGGGCAGCATGAATTCTGGAAATAAACAACTAAAAATCTCACACAGTGTCCCTTTAAAGACCCCTCAGTAATGAATGATATGGGATTCGAACTTGTAAACTTCTGATTCCAAAACAGACTGCCTAAACGTTTAGGCAACAGCTGTTGAATATGTTGGATGTTTTTTCTGTGTGTTATCTGTGCTGCTGGATACCGTCATTCCCTCAAGACCAATAAAGAATCTCTACTCTACTCAAACCTACTGTGTGATGAAAATGACAAGAAATAATCATGTTTACATTATTGTAAAAAAAAAAAAACTTCTGTGTAACTGCTACAACTGTAACTTATTACAATAATTAAGAGGTATCCACGTATGAGATCAGTGACTTGGTAACACTTAATAATAAGGGATGTATAAAAAGCATTAAAAAAACTTAATAGGCTAAATAATTAACTAATGATGAACAAAACATTAACTTTTTTGTAAATGAGTTTGAAATGTTCCGTTAATATTTTATCGATACGTTTGTTTTTTATCAAACATTAAATTTTTTTTGTGAATTAATAAAAAATACTCTGTTAAAAGGTGCTTGAATATATTCTTTGTAGATATTTTATAAAGTATGAATAAAACTTAGTGAACAAAAGTCTTTATAATGCTGTTTATGCATCCCCTATTATAGTGTTACCGTTTACCTCTGTGCCTTATGTTCACCTCAAGGAAACAGTAACTGAGGCCTGTGGCTTTGTTTTGAGCGACAGATAAACCTGCAAAACTCTTCTATTAGGATGTTTACAACTCAACAGTGTTAGCTTAGCTGGCTTGGTAAGTAGGCCTAAACAAGAGAGAATTGACAAGGAGGACACAGTTCATGAGAAGTTTCTTCAGTTCGAGATTCTGCCGGAGTCCATATGATGTAAGCTGCACCGCTATGAGCTATGAGCATGGCTATGATACTGTGTCGTGTCGTGTCGTGTCGTGTCGTGTCGTATCGTAGCCCCTTTTGGACACTAGCAAGGGTTCAGGGGTCTGTTTCTCGCGAGCGTCTTTGCTATCGTCGTTAGCAAAGTCCTTCGTACGAGCGACTCAACTCTCTCTCTCGATAGCGACGCTCACCACTAAATCCAAGGGAAACGGTAAGACGGTCTCAAGATGGTCTTAAGACGGTTAGCAACGACAAGAATCGAGAAACGGACCCCTGATGGGTGAGTTCAATAGGAAAGTCACGCCCATTTAGGACAACGGACCTGATCCCACTTTATTGCATCGGTGACGTGTAGAGCAATTTATCTTGGTTACCAATACCACATTGAAATTGTTTTACTTTTTTTTTTCTTTCCCAGTTGTACTCCTTGTAAGGCTGGGGACGTTGGCTGGGGTTGTTCTGTATTTGTTTTGTTCTTTATGTGAAACCAACGATTTGGAAGGGATAGGTTGCTTTCTGATATTTTGTAAGTTATCCTTCCACAATAAACATTGTTCATAAACTGAAAATAATGGACTAAAACAACAAGTCATAAGAGACAACAAAACACTGGAGTCAGGAAGTTCAAGAATCTACACCCACTTTATTCATTGCATTGAGTGACAATCGAACAACTTGAGAAAAAAAATGTCTTCAATGATGTCATGATGACACAGCACAGCTCAGGCAGCTGAAGCCTTGTCTGTTAAGGATGATGAGGTTAAAGGTTAACGTAGTTTATTGTGTAAAAAAAATGGCATTTTTAATAATAAGCACAGTCGGAATGGGGTGCTTTCTAGTATTTCATGTTTTTCTTTTTTTTCTTGCAATATATATCTTTTAGCATTACACAACAGGAATCTGTTGTTATGGATTAACAGGTTCAGGTAACACTTCTTTTGAATTGGTCTGCATACAGTGAGAAGGGTCATTAACCATCGTAAGAAAGACATGACACATCAGGACATTATAGATGTTTATGACTGTTGTCATAATGTTGTCATTCAGTTTTTGGAATGTGAAATTGATATTGTTTGGGTGTCATGACATTCCAAAAAGTGGAGGACACATTATGACAACGGTAGTAAACATCAACAATGTGTCATTAATATTTCTGGAATATCATATCATTGTTATGATGGTTACATAACACCCTCATGTAGACCATGAAATAAAGTGTTACACAGGTTCATATAGTGACAATGTGACAAAATGTTGTTTATTGCACAGATGAATACACTGTAAAAAGAAGCATCACAGAAGGATTTTTTTTGCAAATATTCTCATTGACTAAATCATCTTATGTAATTTTCTAGGATATGATATAAAACTGTTTACCAAACCACCATTGTCAAAAAAAAATGTAGGATCTAAAAATCTCCACCTTCATAATGTTGCATGTTTGGCTGATTGATGTGGAAAAAATGTAAGTAAGAAGACATACTTAAAGAACATAATCTATTTTGCATACTGACTTGTTTAGCAAAAGCAAGTGGAGCAGGAAGGAAGCTTTACTTAGAAATAAAAAAAAATCCTAAATCATTGACTTACTGCAGGATTCTCAGGAGTTTACTAGCCTTGATCAATATTAAAAAAAAATCTTGACTGGCACCAAATGTGATTATGAAAAGGCACTAGAGTGTGTCCATGATAATCAATAACATTGCATGAAACTGAAACAAAAGTATTCTGAACTTCAGACCATCTCTGCTATGACACTGATCATTTCATTCAAGTACAAGAACATCTGAAACCCACAAACATCTGCTTTTTTAAGCACGCTCATTTCATTCACATTTCTATATAACAGTCTTCACCACTGACTTTCAAAAAATCATCCAAAAATTGAGAAACCTTGTTTTTTCCCCCTTAAAGACCACGCCATTCCATTGTGCCTTGATTAAAATTCCTTTTTCTTTTGTTCTTTGTTTGTCTGTGTCCCAAAAAAATAAATAGGTGGTTTTATGTTCATACTGCAATACCAACAGCCCAGTCCTGTGACAAAGTGCTTGTGCAAAGGCTCTGTCCGGGTTTATGTTCAGAGACCTTTTCCTTCCCTTGTTCTATTGTATGATTCTCCGAACAAAACAAAAAATGACAGACAGGCGGACTACACAATTCATAATCAAACTCAAATGAAGATATGTATATAGTATATATTAAAAAAACTGATTAATGGATAAAGACATTTGTTTATAATCTAGTTATTTTGTTTCTTTAACAATCAAATCTTTTAACTACATTGATCTACAGCTCTTGAACGTATTGTAATGAGCGTTAAAAAAAGAGCACAAAAATCTAACATACGGCATAGATTTTGTCAAATAAAAAAAATGGAATAGTAAAAAAGAGGGAATAAAATCAAAATGACAGTTTATTTTCATGACATACATTTACGAAGAATAATCATGCTAATGTAGCAAAACAAAAGTCTGTATTGGTCTTCAGACCTGCAAAGACGAAATGCATATCTGATGAGGTGAGATGCGATGACCATTATGATGTTCGAGATTCGAGGACAACTATAACCCAACTTCCTGTCACATGACCAGGAAGTCGCGTCACATGACCTGGAAATGGCTACATGTATGACTCCGCCCTCTCCCACAGCTGCATCTCGGAGAAGAAGCCTTCGGAGAAGCCAAAGCTCTGATCCAGGGACAGTGGAACCGGCTGAGGTTCCTCTTTAATCTCCTCCCATGGGTGCAGCTGCATCTGTGGCTGATCTGAGAACAGAGTCATGCCCTCATAGTAGAGCGGGTGAGAAGACTGCAGATGCTGCTGCTGCTGGTGATGGTGGTGATGCATGTGATGGTGATGATGTTGTTGCTGTTGCTGTTGATGTTGGAAATCTCCCACAATGCCGTTGCTGGTGGCCTCCAGGTAAGCGCAGGCTTGCTCGTCCTCATTGCTGTACCACTTGGGCCGCGTCGTCGCCACCTGCGCCGTGTGCTGACCCTGCGGCGAGAGTTCCATCTCACAGCCCAGAGAGCTCAGCGCCGTGTTGATGTCCAGGTCCTCGAACGTGCTGCCAGAGCCACTTAGGACGTCGTCGAACACCGAGGCCAGATCGAAGTCCCCACGGAGCATGTCACTGGTGCTACCACCACTACCACAGCCACCCTTGGCATCGGTGGCCAACAGTGGGGACTTGGGCACCATCATCCGTGCCAGCTTTGCCCCACCACGCTTGGACAACACTTGTTTGCGCTTGTTGTTGTGGACGTTGTGGTGGTTGATCATGCCAGCAGTTCCCTGGTAGAAGCCAATGCCAAGGTGTTGCTGGCCAGCTTGGGTGCAAGAGGACGATGGGGAGGAGGCATGGAGGTTCTTGCTCTGCCTCTGGGCGTTGAAGTGGGTGGCGGGCATTCGGCGGCGTTTGAAGACACCATTGACGAACATGTCGGCGTACTGCGGATCGATCTGCCAGAAGCCGCCCTTGCCCGGCTCGTCCTTCTGCCGCGGGACCTTCATGAAACACTTGTTCAGGGAGAGGTTGTGCCGGATGGAGTTCTACAGGAAGGACAAAAATAGCACAAAAAAAACAAAAGTATGTTAGTTGTTCTTTGATATTGTACTGTAGATGCAACCGTTTGAAACTGAAAAGCAGGATTTAGAGAGAAAAGCTGTTAGTCCTTTTGTTGTCACCATAGGGTCATATCACACATCAAAATGGCAAGCATTTTTTATAGTTCAATTTAAAAGAAGCCTTTTGGGAAATTTGTTATCACACACCGAAGAAGACAAACATTAAATGTATGATTCATTTCATTCAGCATGACTTCACTGTACTCCAACTGCGGATGGTGACCTGTTGCTTTTTGGCTCTTTTTTTATTTACAGCTTAATACATAATTAAATAAACTTAAATAAACTTATTTGAAATCTCGCTGGTTTGGATCTTATTTTGCTTTCTTCCCATCCTTCATCTAAGCATCCAATCATTTTATGCTGTCTTCATTTCCCATCACAATATGTCAACATGACCTAATTCAGGTTTGCCTTCCACATACCGCAAAAATGAATGTTCTCTAGTTTGCTTGAATCCAATTTGATTTTCCTCTGATTCTTCCCTGAAACATCTTTTCATTTGAATGCAGACAATTATGTTTATTTTCTTTTTGATTTTTAAAATGGGGATAATCAAGGGAACCAAACAGTGTGACCATTATCTTCACTGCCCTGTAATCTGAATTACAATTCTTACACAGCCCTAAATGCTTTATAAACTCTTTTTTCTTCTTCTTCTGATACATCATTTAAGCATCCAATCATTTCTAAATATTTGAATTCATCAGTGGATCCTCCAGATAGACACACTACGACCTTTTTTTAATCTTCAATACTGTGTGATCTGTGGTGCAGTTCTCCTTTACTGAACGCACTGCAGGCTTTGATAATAAGCTCTGCTGCGACACCTCTCATGGAGGAAAGATGGCTCCCAGAGGTGGACAACCCACGGAGGAGAAACCCGGAGAGTACCCTTCCTCCCACACGCACACGTACACACGTACACACACACACACACACACACACACACACACACACACACACTTGTAATCTCTCTCTCTCTCTCTCTCTCTCTCTCTCTCTCTCTCTCTCTCGCTCTCTGTCTTTCTCACTCTCTGTCACACACACACACACACACACACACACACACACACACACACACACACACACACACACACACACACACACACACAATATCTCCCCCACGACTACGACTAACTACCTCCCCCTCCTCCTCCTTCCCACTCATTGTTTCAACAGCTCCCTATCTCCCTCTCCCTGGCCTGCCTCCCGTGCGCTTTGCCTGACAAACAAATTACGCTCAGATCCTCCTCTTCCACCCCACCCCCACTGCACCCCCCACTACACTCTCCACACACACACACACACACACACACACACACACACACACACACACGCATGCATGCACGAATGCACGAATGCACGCACACGCACGCACACGCACGCACACACACACACACACACACCCCTCCACCCCACCTCTAGTGGCAGCGAGGCAGCAGCTCTTGTAAGGGCCTGTTTAAATAAATGATAAGACGCTGCCAGGAACACAGGGATAGCAGCTCACACTTGGCCCTACCACACACAGCAGCAAAGCAGCATTAGCGACGACGGACTGGAAACGAGTGTTTATTAGGGATGAATAGAAGAACGGCGTTCCTTAATGGGAAGCCCGTTTTCTCGCGACGTTTGCCTTTTTCTCACATAGCCTAACCCCCCCTGCTCTAAACCAAACACACTTTTCCCCACTTCGATGTAGGCCTATCCATGACACTTTGGGTGGTCCTAAATTACTATGCTCCATGTTGTGTGTGTTTGAATCAGCTGAGGCAATATCATCATGGGGTGTGTGTTTCTTGTTTTATTTACGCTCCTGGTCGGCCCATTGTTTGTAATGATGGGGGGGGGGATTTTTAACATCACAATGGCAGCATTTACCGTAAGGCCTCAAGCCTGTTTTTGTGACAGTGTTAAATCAACACTAAACGAGTTGAAATTAACCCTCGTGGTGTCTGTGTGACCATCCTGAGTGGTGAATTAACACTGGCCAAAATTTACTGCCGTGAGGATCGTGGGGCTGAAAGGTCAGGACTTAGACAAGGTAACGGGTTTCAGAGGAGACATCATTGTGGCGTATGGCAGCGGTCGGTGTCCCCTTTCGTGAGCACGGACGGTGCAGCCGTGTGTGTGTGTGTGTGTGTGTGTGTGTGTGTGTGTGTGTGTGTGTGTGTGTGTGTGCGTGTGCAGACAGGTGTGCGTGTGCAGACAGGTGTGCGTGCATGGATGACAGAGAGATAGAGCTATAAAGTGACCAAGAAAGAGAAAGAAAGAAAGAAAGAAAGAAAGAAAGAAAGAAAGAAAGAAAGAAAGAAAGAAAGAAAGAAAGAAAGAAAGGATGACAGAACGAAAGAAAAAAGCAAGAAAGAAAGAAAAAAGTAAGAGAGAGAGAAGGGAATGGAGAGAGCTCTCTCCAACGTGGAAGAGTAATGAGAATATACAGTATACTGCATGAGGAATGAGAGCAGAGAGAGAGAGAGAGAGAGAGAGAGAGAGAGAGAGAGAGAGAGAGAGAAGAGAAGAGAAGGAGAGAAGGGGGAGGGGGCAGTATTTGTGTGTGTACGCAAAAAGTGAATGCCACTAATGAGGCTTTCGAGTAATGCTGCTCTGAGCATCTGAACCAGCGTCAGCTGTGCTTGGCTGCCAACGACCCTGCCTGCCTGCCTGCCTCTCTCTCTCTCTCTCTCTGTCTCTCTCTCTGTCTCTCTCTCTCTCCTGAACAAGGCTCACTCTAATGGAGCTCCCTCTTGACAGGCTGGGGCTCCAAGGGACCCCCAATCTCTCTTTCAAAGGCACACACACACACACACACACACACACACACACACACACACACACACACACACACACACACACACAGACACACACACAGAAGCAACACATGGTGTGTCTGGCAGCAGGCCTGAACCCTTTGCCATTTTATTTTCTTCTATCAGAACCCTAATTACCCGGCCTGGATATTCATTGGCTATATAACGTGGTTTTTTCTTGTCCTTCTTTATAATGGAAGTGGAATACATATCGCTTGAAACACAAAACACATCTCTTTGATAGTTCAATTTGGTACACTTGCCAATTCACCTGTTGCACTGTGACACAATAGGTGTAGTCTAATCCATCACAAATGTTTAAATCCATATAGCAAAATGTATGTCTCATCCCCAATGAAGACCTGAAAGAACTCTCGTTACACTGTGTTTCTATAGGGTTATTTGCATTACTGCTTAGAAATTCTAATAATTTAAAGAGCAAAACAATGGTATCGCAATCAACCGAAAATGTTCTCACCTGCCAACTGGGTTCTGCGTGTTTGTAGTAGCAGTAATTTTCCGTGATCCAGCTGTAGATTTCAGACAGTGTAATCTTGATCTTTTTGCTGGCTTGCATGGCCATACAGATGAGTGTTGCGTAGGAGTAAGGCGGCTTGACGTGCCGGTTCGTCTTGTAGTCTATTTCCTCCGGCGGGCTCATGTGAGCAGATATGTGGTGGTTGTGAGGATAAAGTCCGGTTTGTGGATGTGAGTAACTGTTTGTGGTGGCCGAGTGGCTGCTGGAGGTCCCCGGAGTTTGTGGCATCCCTGTAGCTGCCGTGTCTCCGGCAGGGGGGCTGGAGGGAGAGTCCGTGCCCCAGAGCGGCAGGTGTTTGTTGTAATAGAGATGAGACGGGTGACAGCCGGAGCTCGGACCTTTCTCCGGGTTTGCGCTCAGGATGGAGAAATTCTGAAGCCAATGCAGACTCGTCAGGCTGTCGTCGAGGGTGACGGCTCCGTTTATGTTATCCATGTCCTCTGGATGGAGAAGCATCCATTTCTCTTTAAACTTCGTGGCAATGTCCGGGCTCATAAGCACGGGCATTTTCGGCAGCAAGCAGCTTCGATTCCACAGGGATTTAAAACTAAACATAAACAACAAATTGATGATTTTTAATATCCATATTCTTTCGAATTGAACTTGCTTTAGTTTAGCGTGTCGAAATACCGAGGTAATCGATTGCAGGCCATTTAGGGCCCATTAACATGCTTGAATATGAAATGTAAATGTTAAAACATGGGCTTATAAAACATATAAAAGAAACCAACAATTAAATTATTCTAGCCTACCCAAATCGACGGGGGAGTGGGATCAACCTGTTGCCGCTCCGCGTGCCTTGTCCGCGCGCAGTAGTAGGATACAGGACTCGAGCAACAAGTGGATGGATGGTGTCTCACAACTGCGCACATCAAGGGAGGGAAGGCGCCAATGTAGTCCAAGCCACGTTGGTCTTTAATCTACTCCAGTGGCTGTTTAAAAGAATAACAAAAACACTGCAATCTAAACTACATCCTTGAGTTACCTTACTAGAGTGAGAATGAAGGCTGTGTAGCGCACACTTAGGAAGCCCATGGGTTTGTACATAATAGTCCTTTAAACATTTTGGAGCCCTCTCATTGGCTCTCTGGTAACCAGGTTTTACGCAGACCCATCCTCCGCACAGTTCTTGTACGGGGAGTGTCTACAACCTATAGCAGCAGGCTATAAGGTGCTTTCCATACTGTTAAGACTTCAGAATTACAAGGAAGTAGAATTCTTTGGTTTGTTATCAATGATTGCCATGGATAGATACCATTGCGCACATCGCGAACACGAGGAACAAAGCTAGCCCACTTCTTCAACCGTATAGCCTGTAACAATATGATATATGCAATACAATTGTCAGAACATGTCCTAATAACAGCCTAAGGTTTAAAACCTTCTAGACTTCAGGTTGACTATGTGTTTTGTGTGAAATGGATTTTCAATTAATTCACTCTGCGCAACCGATGCAACTGTTTTGTAGGCTTCAGTCTTCCACTATGAAAATAAATCACATAACTATTGTTTTTGAAGTCTTGGGTTAACCAACCCACCCATGAAGAGTCTTTATTGTCTCAGTGCAGCTTTTGTCCACTTCAGACATGGCACATAATTTGTGTGCTTTGCTGACCAGACAAGGTAAAGTAAATACGCTCAATTGAACATTAATGCCCCGTAGCCTGTGGCGCGCTCAGCAGCGCAAAAAGGCGCTCTCTTGCGACCAACCCTCGCGCGCCACACGTCCCGCTCGAGAACGCCTTTTGACCTGTTGCACGTTTTGTCTCCGATACTAATGAGGCAATGGGACAGTGTGTAGCCGATTTCCGACTGCTGTTGGCGCGAAGATACTGCATGACCGTATTGGCATAATCAATGCGACATTATTTAATTTAAAATTAAAACATAATGTGATATAAATTCATGCATTTAAGCTTTAGAAGTATAGGCATAGTAGCAATGTTGCATAATGTCCTGCTAGCGCGAGATTCCACACAAAAGTGTTTGCTTACGAAAACGTCAAGGAAATGTTGACTTCACTTGTCAAATCGATCTGTAGTGAGTACGAGTAGTGACAAACTTTACTCCACCCGCACTGGTAAACTTAGGTAGAGGTAGAACGCTTTGGGTTGCATGGAGTTTTGTCATGGTGTATACTGCCACTCAGTGGCTGAAAAAGAGATTTCGGCTGTGTCCATCAAACCATTATGCTCATGGCTGATCCCTCGGCCATCAGTTCATTTAAGGAAAGGATGAAATCCTTACTCCTGTGTGTGTGTGTGTGTGTGTGTGTGTGTGTGTGTGTGTGCGTGCGCGCGTGTGTTTAATCTTCAACTAGACTGGTCCCTAACATTTCTGCATCTATCTTTGCATTCACATAATTGTAATCTATCGTAGGCTAGTTGGTGACATAACATTTTCTACAAATCAAACAATATGCTTCATTTGCACACACACAAAATACAACAGGCATGCTGCTTACCAGCCATGCATGCGTCCAGCTGTATGTCCTGAAAATGGTGTTTTGCTGAGTAGGCTACAACCTCTTTTGTTCCTCTACACTCCAGAGTGACTTTTGGTGCATTTTAGTCTTCGGTTCTTGTAAATGTCACTTCCTTGTCTGTGTCTAGACAAGATCATTATTAAGGGAACCCCTTCACCTATCTGAAATGTCTCTTGTAGATTGGGCACCTCTGACCGATAGATTCAAGAATAATTCAAATTTGAAAAGAGAGGAACGCAGGCCTACTGCAAAAAAATGGGCAGGCAAGAGTTAAGTGCAGGCTATGGAGATGGTTCTGCGGTCAGAGCATTTCTAGGTGAATTTGAACATGTAAGTTACCCTTTAGTTCAGGGGTGGGGAACCATTTTCATTCGAGGGGCCACTTCAAATTCCTCCAAGGGCCCTAAAAGTCCTAGTTGAAGGAGAGGATTGTGCACATCCCAAGAAAAGGTGCAGGACGAAGGCCAACTGTAGTTTTCAAAGTGAGAAGTCCGCACACTTAAAATCCTTTTTGTTGTCTTTTATTATTTCATGGCAGGATTACATTTCGACCTCAGCAGTCTTCATCAGATTTGAAGACTGTTGAGATTGAAACGTAATCCTTCCATGAAATAATAAAATACAACAACAAGGATTTTAAGTGTGCAGACTTCTCACTTTGAACCCTAAAAGTCCTAGCCTGGCGATGGCATCCTACCCACCCAAAGATTTTGGCTCTGCTCATAGTCAACACGGAGTCAACAGTCAGCCTTTGCCCAGGCAATAAAAGTCCTCCAAGAGCCATATTAGAACACAAACCAGGATTTCCCCCTGCACATTAGGCCTATATCGAAGGCAGCCACCTTTAACACAGACCCCACCTTGTATTACACATGCCATTTCTAAGATTTCTTTACAAAATATGTCATATTTCATGTGAAGCTGCATAATATTAAAATTATGTCGGGGGCGGGATAAAACGGTCGGGGGCTCGTTAACGGCCCTCGAGATAGCCTATAGGTTCCCAACCCCTGCTTTAGTTACAGGCTGATAGTCCGGCTCTTCACAGCCAGGCAAGCAAACAAGGCAACTGGCAAGGGCCTCCAGCTGAAAGAGGCCCTGGTGATGACTGGTTATAAACTTAACAAATTTGTGAGTGAGGCAAACTTCCCTAAATTCAATAAGGGACTAAAAAGGGCAATAAAGCGGGTATCAAAATCTCTCTTGAGGGGGCCCATCCCCTTATAGCAGCCCTTCCCAAACTGGGGGGTCAGGACCCCCAGGGGGGTCACGGAGGTCCTACACGGGGGTCGTGGAGGGAAAGGATAATTTGGATAAAACCTATACAATTACATACATGTCTATGATGAAAGCATTTAGCAACTAGACAAAAAAGGTTTCCCGTTTGCAAAATTATGTGGGAAGGGGGTCTCAAAAATATTCATTATATAAATATTCGTTTATCAGGCTAGCCCGGAGTCCCTTTTTGCCCCAAAATGCCTTGAAACGGCCCTGACCACTTTGCATGTCACGTTTCCCAGTGTAGAAACCAGACCAAAATACACTTCCCAAACTTTTGCAAGCAATTTCAATCAAGTTGTTGTTCAACATCTTGTGTTTATTGTTGTACTGTAAATGAAGACAAAACAATTCATAGTTGATGAACAATTTTGCTACTACATTGTCTTCTTAGGGGACATTTTTGTTACAAATTCATTTCACAAAGAACTGTGTAGTTCATTTTCAGAAATGTAGTGTACCCATGGATGTTTTTTTTTTTCTTCAGTCGTATCTCTCTAGTTCTCTTTTCCTATAACAAAGAAAAGCCTCTAAAGTACATTGATCTACTTTGTTTCTTCTTAAAGTGACATTGGTAAAAGATAGGGTATCGGTAAAAGTAGACATCTGTTGTTTTTTCTGTACCAACAATCAAGACTATATATATAAATGCATACAGAAATATACTTCAGTTTTCTCAAGATAAAAAATATAGTTAATAACAATGATATATACTGCATATGAAGCAAAAACAGAAATGCAAAATGAAATCTGAAATATTACTTCACAAAATGAATCCTCATTGGAAATGTAATGGAGAAAAAAAGCACTTCAAATCCCCAGCTAACACACTGATATGTCCCCCACACAAGAGGTCTTTTATCAACAGATACAGAGAAATGACACTGCACTGTAAGGCACACATTTACAGAGGAGATGAACTGTGACCTTGAAAAGCAAAAGGCAGTATCTACATATTTCATTCGAGACTGAGTTTCATCTTGATATGGGCTTTATAATTTAACCTTTTGTTTTCTGACCAAAAGTCACGTCTTCTGTTATTATTTAGAAAGCAATATCATGATCATACAGCACAGCACACGTTTGATTGGGGAGTATGACAACTTTGAAGGCATTTCTTCTCTCAGTTTTTAATGGTAACACAAGGACTGCACTTTGCCTTTGAAGGGTACAAACGGTAGCCAACTGTGACTGTAACAAACTGTACCTGTAACTGTAACTAACATGAAAGAGCTACGGCCACAATGCTGGGCTTGTCACAGAAGGGTATACCTTATAGAAGAAATGCATTCTGGGTACATGATACAGCTTGAAAGTTAACAGACCACTACATTGTACATTTAACAGTGTTAATTCAACACCTCAAAAGCAGAACGAACACTGTGAGCGTTCAAGTCGACTCGCTAAGTGCTGAATACACACAGACCATTAAATGTCTACAAACTGCCACACACACACACACACACACACACAATTCAAAATGTACAGGGCATGCATGCCTTTAAAGAACACAGTATGTTTTTTAGGATTGTTTGTCAGAAGGGTTAAGTTGTAAGAAACTGGACCCTTGGATAAAACACAAACATCCACATACACTTTGCAGTGTGAGTGTCCCAAGTGTGACACAAGAAAACTCATCTCAAGAGAGAGAAAAAAAGATTCTGTCTGACACATGAACAATTTGAAATGCCATAGACATGCACTGATCGGATCACAACTCCCAGTTGCTATGTTGCTATGATGAGTAAGTGTGTTCTTTTTGTCTTCTTTTGACCATGGATGCTTCTAGCATGAGAAGGTCCATTGTTTTTTGTTGTTTGTTTTCATTTTTCGTCAAATGACACAATATTGCCTCAAATATATACTATATCAACGTTCGGATAAAAGAATAAAATACTAACTGATTCTAAGGCTACAAAAATAACCATTCAGAGTTGCCTTTTTTAGTTTGAGGAATAAGGGGGTGTCTTCAGTAACCGCTGGTGTACTACCATAAGACTATTACACTATTCTGGTTGTGTTTCTCCAAAGCCAGTTAGCAACTTGCATACTTGCCCATGGGAAATTGCATTGCAACTAACAAAGCAGTTTCAAGAAATGCACCCCTGGTTTGTAATATCACAAAGCAGTCACTCATGATTATGTAAATTCATCGCTACAATTTTGCAGAGACCATCACTTCCTCAACTGTGCCATAATATGTGCAAAATAGGGCATTAGGTGAGGTCAACCTCTGTCGACTGGTCACAGAAAATCACCTGTGACCATAAATTGTCTTATGCCTGTTTTTCAGTGTCTATCTGACAATGTGTCTGAGATGTGTCCCTTATGGATTGTTTTTGTCATATGTGACGTGGCGTTAGCATCGAGACCAAAAAATGTTTTAAAAACCACAAACCGTTACCATCCACTGTTGAATAAATGATGAAATTCACCAGATCTCTCAACAGAAATGTATTGTGCCTGAAATGTACCTGACACTTTTTTATACTTACACCAGCATTTGCCATTTGGTTTCTTGTGGACAATTTTCATTCCTGCTACAAGTTTATCTGACAATTATATATTTTTGAACTACAAATCTGTGTTGTACTGCACACTGTCCATTCCACATTCGCAACGGGTCATACAGCTTCGACACGCTGCTTAAAGCGGATTGAAGTAACCACAATGAAGGTCAAACTCTCGCTTGTGGAATGGACACTGCAGGAGTACACCACCTTTGACCACAGTCAAACACAGTCAGCCAACGCATCTGTCAGTCATCTCCAGCGCACGTTTCTGTGGAGGTGTGCAAAAATGCACTTTTAAACAAAATGAAAATAAATGTGTGCAAAAGTAAAAGTGGGGGTATCCCAGGAAGCAAATGTCAATCTTATATCCCTGCTCATAAAAAGAGAGAAAATGCCCAAAGTGTTTGATATCTACGATTTGCGAACGGCAAGTCTTTGAACCGGCATGAGTCTAGTTTTGAATTTGTGTAGCGAGTCACTGGGTTGAGCTTAACACGGTGACAATGTCGTTTGAATGCCAATTGCTGGTTCCAGAACTTTGCCCATGTTTTGAGCCCAGACTATCCGTTTCTTGTCATTGTCTGGCTTGCAAGGCTACTTTTAGACTGTAAAAGTACCATCAAAGACTTGATGGTACCAAGGTATAATAAGTGTCTACATTTGCTTCCTGAGATATCCCGCCCCACCCCTCCCTCTCAGCAAGCGCTAGCCTCGAGCTTCATAGTCAATAGTTGGCCAAGGTCGAAGTAAAGGTCAGGGGACAAAAGAAGACCCCCACAAGGTCGAAAAATTACAGGAAATAAATGTAACAGCATGATTTTACTGTAACTGAGCAGGGAGATTTCTCTTAACCAGAACATGAATCTTAAAATGTCCTGCACTTTGACATGAGGCGTACAGGGGAAAAAATGCTGTGTTCTGGGACCAGATATACTCATGTTAAATGGACTCTCTACGTGTTGAATTACGTAACACTGCATTTTTTTGTATGCACATTTTCTTCCATCTTAACTGTAACTGAAGGTCAGGGGCTCACGTCTCCACTTCCCCAGGCCTGGAGGGCTCCAAGGGGTGGTGATATAGACGTTGATCATGATTACCGAAGCCACAGCTATGGGTTGTGGGGGCGCACCTCCTTGTCCTCCAGGTGGCAGGTAGTTAGATAGGCAGAGCAACGGCTGTGGTGGGGGCTGGATTGGGCTGGGGTGGGGGCTTCCTCAACTCTCTTCAGGCCTGGAGGGCTCCAGGGGTGGTGGTGGTGGTGAGCGGGGCCAGGTGCGGTGGGGTCTCGTCCTCCAGGTGCAGGGAGCTAGGCAGACAGAGCAGGGGCTGGCTGGAGCCGGAGCTGGAGCTGCTGGAGCTGCGGCTCTTCAGGCTCTCCAGGGAGCCTGGAGAACCTGGAGGACGGAGAGATGGAGACAGGGAGGGATGGGAAAGGGGCAGACAGGGAGACAGGGAGATGGAGAGGGGTGGGGTAGGGAGAGACAGGGAGAGGGATGGGATGGGGCAGAGGGAGAGGAGAGAGAGAGATGGAGGACGGAGAGGGGGGACAGGGGGAGAGAAGACAGAGGGAGATGGAGAGGGATGGGGTAGGGGGAGAGAAGAGAGAGGGATGGGATGGGGCAGAGGGAGATGGGGATATGGGGAGAGAGAGAGAGAGATGGAGGACGGAGAGGGGGGGACAGGGGGATGGGGAGAGGGATGGGACAGGGGGAGAGAAGAGAGAGGGAGATGGGGATATGGGGAGAGGAGAGGGAGAGATGGAGGACGGAGAGGGGGGGACAGGGGGAGATGGGGAGAGGAGAGGGAGAGACAGGGAGATGGAAAGGGATGGGACAGGGGGAGAGGAGAGGGAGCGAGAGAGATGAGGGGAGACAGGGAGAGGAAAAGAGATGGGGAGACATGGAGAGGGAGTTGGATGGGGCAGATGAAGATGGGGAGATGGGGAGAGGAGAGGGAGGGGAGAAGGAGGGAGAAGGGTAGAGATGGTGAGAGGAGATGGGGAGGGGAGAGGTGGATGGTGAAGAGAGATAAGGAGGTGTATGAGGAAATGAAGAGGGAGAGAGGGAGAGATGGGTGGGTTAGGAGAGAGGAGAACAAGGTGGGGAGAGGGAGATGGAAAGAGAATGAATGAATGAATGAATGAATGAATTAATGAATGAATGAATGAATGAATGAACTAAATGATGAATGAAAAACCTTTATTGTCCTGAAGGGAATTTGTATTGTGTTTTGGGAGCCATTCAGTAAACACTTGGACTAACAGACAATTACAACAATACACAAAGACATACCAGAGTAGATTAAAATAATAAAAAATGCTGGCAATAATAAAATAAAACAAAATCAATAAAAATCCTATATACATTCTGTTGAAGTTTATCTGTCTGAACTTTACTTATTTAAAAGTTGGATGCTTCTAGGCACATAGTATGTTAACCCTCTATTTGTCCTGACGGGAGAGGGGAGTATTCAAAGAATAAGATGGGATGGGAGAGTAAAGTGCATGTCTCAAGGTCAATGTTGAGGTCAAGGTTAGGGCACCCCAGCTGATCTTTCAGGCTCTCTATGGCGTTTTTTTTATTTTTCCAACGACTGAGTTTTAAAAGATCATGCAGAGACGGACTCATTCAAGACTCATGTAGAGAGATTCACATTTCCAATTCACATTGAGAGATTCACCTTTTCCAAACTCATTCTCAATATTTGTTTTCTTTCTCAAAGTCACGGTTTGTAAAGGGCAGTGGACATCGATTAGCAACCACAGGAGGTGCCATTTTCAACAGCACTATAATAGGCCATGGCAGTCATCAAAAAATTAAACTATATTATAAAGAAATAAAATTATGAATCAAAAGGGTGATAGTGTGAGCACATGTTGAAATAGAGACATCATAAAAAGTGTGCTTGGATGAAAAAGGTGTTAGGAGTTAGGAAGTGCACAAAAAAAAGCAAATGAAACACAAAACAATGTGTTCCCCACTTGATACTGGATTTTTGGAAGTTTTATGAGAAATAAAGCTGGACCTACCACCCAGGAGCTACTCCTCAACAACGGGAACGCTGGGCTCAGGATCTGAGGGATCAGGCAGTTTGGGAGGAACTGAGGTGAGGGATGGAGGGATGGAGGGATGGAGGAGACGTGGAATGGATTGAACGATGGATGGATGGATGGATGAATGGATGGATGGATGGATGGATGGATGCAGAGGAGGGATAGAGGAGGAAGGGTTTGGGTGAGGGACGAAGATAGGGATGGATGCAGCCAGGTAGAGGGGCAGAGATGAGGGGATACATTGAGGCAGAGATGAAAGAATGGATGGAGGTAGAGAAGGATAAAAGGAGGCATGGAGGACAGATGGGAGGGATGGAAGGGGGTGGAGATGGAAGGATAGGAGGGAAGGGAAGAGGGGTAGATGGAAGGAGGGAGAAGCAAAGGAAGAATAGAGGATAGGACGAATGGAGGGATAGCGGGAGAAAAGAACGCGTTGGTGGGGAGGGAGGAATAGAAAGAGAGGGATAGAGAGAATAGGCAGATGCAGAACACAGGCAAAGAAGGGTGTTAGTTCACATACAGAAGATCTAATCAATCAATCAATCAAATGCAAACAGCCTTGACATGGAAGTCTACACCGACTACTACACCCACATTCCTGTCATGTCACCTTAGCCGTCAAGGTGTTTCAGACTGATTGCTTGCTTCACACTGTGCTAGTAATAGCAAAGAGTCGTCCAGTAGAGTAAGATACCCCAAACCCCGCCTAACAAATGCAAAGGAGTGCGCTCAAGTTTGGTCTCCTACAGTAAGGGGGTGTTGTCTCCTCCCTCTTTGTGTCTTTTTATGGTATTTGGTGGCGGCTTGCATAAGATATGCACTACCACCACACTCTCAGAAATAAAGGTACAGAACTCGTCCCTGTGGCAGTACCCTCAAGGGGGAGTACCATTGCGTCGCTTGATTGGTACCCCAAAAAGAGGAGCGTTCAGTTTCTTGCAATGTCGACCAATGTGCAACCTGTCACCTCTTTTTTTGAGGTATCACCCAAGCGATGCAATGGTACGCCCCTTGAGAGTACTGCCGTAGCGACGAGTTCTGTACCTTTATTTCTGAGAGTGCATCTACAGTGCTTAGGGAACTCCATTTATTCTTAACCTAAAGTCTCCAAAGGTCTCCTAACCAAAGGTCTCCTAAAAGGGGTGTTCGCCTGACGTCACATGGATCCAGGAAAAGTATGGGCTTGATGTATCTTACTCCACTAGACGATTCTTTGGTAGTAGTACACCTTCATGGTCTGACGGCCGATGACTCGCAACCGTCAAGTCACACTTTCAATCTCGTTAGTAAAGCTTGTTATACTTGCAAAGGTAGGTGGGTGAGAGCATTGGGGTGCCAAAAAGACAAGTAATACGGCCGAGTGTAAGGAGAGATCATGCCGCAAACACATGGAACGTGATAGCCGATATAGCTGCCTGTGCTGACATGAAGGCTTGGACAGGAGGGCATTAAAATGGCATCAGCTAGCAGCAGTAGCCGTAAGTGTTACCGGATTGCAGTGAGCTGCGATAGTTCCGAAGGGGACGGTCATATGAGGGCACAGCTAACCTCCAGTACAACCTTTTGGGTGTGCAATGCGTGTGTGTGTCTCTCTGTGTGTTTTGCTTTTTTTCTTCTGACTGCAGTCAACGACAACTTACCAGTTGAGCACCTTTGAATTGAATGCAAATGTTCTCTTTTTGTTGCTTTTTGAATACTAAACTAAGAGTACATTAAATTTGACTGATAATTTCCTTCAACAACATACCAGTTAACTATTCTGTGAGTTGAATGTGAATGTTAATATTTTTTCTACATTAAAAACATCTCATGATCTCATGGTAACCATCTTGAATGCATTTAACATTTACCATGTGTTCCCATTGATTCAGCGAGATTGCACATTGACATGTAACTGTTGTCTGATTAAAGGTGCAGTAGTGCACTAGTATGACAAAAGGAAAGTAAGTTAGAAGGAGGATGTACCAGAACGGACCTACTATAATTCATCAAATAACTCTTCTTATATGTTTTTCTGTTACCCATAAATACCAAATTGTCTTGAATTACACATATTACCACCAACAACTCACCAGTTAACTACTGTATACTGTGACTTGATTGTGAAATACAAAATAGCAATTTAACTCGTCTTTGACTGATAACGCACCAATAAGAGAAAAACGGGTTTCATGATGTTGAGTTTCTACACAAGTTGATGCAAGTGGGAGAGGGGAGAGTGAGAAAGAGAAAGGGCTACACATACACATATAGACAGAGAGAGAGAGACAGAGAGAGAGAGAGAGAGAGAGAGAGAGCGAGAGCGAGAGCGAGAGAGAGAGAGGCTGTGGTGGCTCACCAGGTAGGGGCAGCTCTGTAGAGGGGGTGCTCTCGGGGCCCGTCAGACTGCTGCGCTCACTATGGCAGCCCACATCACTCACAGAGTGCACCAGCGAATAGCCATCTGAGAGAGAGATAGAGAGAGAGAGAGAGAGGAGGAGAAGAAGAAGAAGAAGAAGAAGAAGAAGAAGAAGAAGAAGAAGAAGAAGAAGAAGAAGAAGAAGAAGAAGAAGAAGGAAAAGAAGAATAAGAAGACGAAGACATAGAGGAAGAAGAAGAAGAAGAAGAAGAAGAAGAAGAAGAAGAAGAAGAAGAAGAAGAAGAAGAAGAAGAAGAAGAGGAAGAGGAAGAGAATAAGAAGAAAGAAGAGAATTTTAACATTTATTAGTATTTCACAGTTTTAGTTATTGTCCTCATTTTTGTGTGTGTGTCTGTTACAGAGAGCGAGAGAGAGAGAGAGAGAGAGAGAGAGAGAGAGAGAGAGAGAGAGAGAGAGGGAGGGAGCAAGAGTCTCTGTGAAGTCCTCAGATAAGACAGAGAGATAAAGACATTGCCATCCGTTGGCTGTGGCCGCTGGCACCACACATGAAGTGGAATTATTGACCTAATTTTACTGTCGGGTACAAAAACCATGCTTGGATTCATCTGTGATTACATCTTTAGAATGTGAACCCATTGCTTCTAGTTTACATAATAAATCAGAATTAAGTGAGTATGTATGTCAAGTCAGAGTATTTCCCTCATGTATTTAATTTAGCGTTTAAACGATGGTGCATGGAGACCTGCTATGTGTGATCATCGTCATCATCATCATTAGCAGCAGCAGTAGCAGTAGCACTAGCAGCGCTGATATTACCGATTCACTCAATTTTCAGGCTCATTAAAATGGCAAATGAATATCCTGCAGTTCAAGCACCATCCATTAAGACCTAACGAAGCGCTTCACTCTCCCTGTCTGTCTCTCTCTCTACTGAAATATCAACCAGAGACACACGAGGAGGCATCTGCATCTTTAAAGATAAATGATCTGCCACTTGTGTCAGCCAGCATTTGTTGTAAAAACAACATCTTCAAGGTCAGGTGAAGTCACCTAGAGTAGAGGATTTCAATTTCCTAATAAATACTTGCCATGGAACAAGAGTCAATAAAACAAGAATCCAAAAACAAAAAACAAAACGTTTTTGTTCACCTTTGTGACACCAAGACATGGTTAAAATCCGAAAGAAATGGATGTTTATCACATGCTATAACAAGTATTTAATCCGTTAAAACACTGCGCTATAAATTTGTTACCAGAATGGCAATGACCAAGTCGTAGTGCATTACTAAAGACCCTGTGTTATGTCACAGTAGTGTAGTACTATGGAAGTTAACTTTTCAATGAGCCCGTTTATATGCGCATCAATACACCGTTCATGATCAGGTTTTTGGAGTTACCGGTTTATTCGAGCGCTCATGTAAACTGAATAAACAGTTTTCATAATCGGGTTATTGCCGTTATCGATTTATGAGAAATCCGATTCGCACAGGTAGGTTTTTGGCTAATAAACTGATTTCTTGTGTCATGTAACCAGCATAATCGGGTTACTATCAGGTTATTGACATTCTAGAGGGATAAGTAGGCAATTAAAAGCCTTAAATTCTTGCTTCGTGTCACACACTTTAGTGGAACACAGGCAACCGACGGACTGCATGTAAACAGTAATAAACCGTTTACTCCAATAACCTGTTTATTCCAATAACCCGGTTATTGCGGCCATATAAACGGGCCCATAATGGCTATTTCAGCATTCCACTGATGGAACACTGTGCATGATGGGGCTCCGATGAGCATCATAAAAAAAACGTAAAAAAACGAGGTATTTACAACATTATGGAGAGCGACATTTCTCTAACATGGTGTTAGGTCAGTGTAAAATTTTGCTGGTGGTCGGTATAAATTCACTTCTACAGCAGGTCTTATTATTTACACAATATTGAGTAGAATTAACTATCACAATGTTACATTGACCAAAGAGTAAAATGAACACTATTTAGGAGTGGAACCAAATAATTTTGTTTTTGTTTTTTACAGTTTAGGCCTTGCACTCCCTTCCACTTAAACCCTTCTCTGTGTAATGTTGACCTTGTAGTGTGAAGAAAAAGGAGTCGCACACAGGAGCTTGGTGCAAATTCGATTTTGGGAACACTGATGATGGGCTAGACCCGAAACGTTTGCTTCCCACTTTTTGTTTTGGCTTCTCTTTATGTTCAGCTTTTACGTAATACAGTTTCCCTGAACAGCATCAAGCTCCTGTGTGCGACTCCTTCTTCTTCACACTGCATTTTTGGTTGGGAATTACGCACCGAGCAAAACTTCTCAAGTAAGACAAAGATGCGGACACCATCTCTACCTTCACCCGACTAATGATGACTTTGTGAAATGTGCTGTCAAAAATTGGGGCCTGACAGATTGGGGCCTTATGAGGTGCAACTCACCTGAGTTTGGAGTGATTGCTTCAGGACTCCCCTCGCTCACTGTGACCTGAATAACAGAAATAGCAAAAGAAATACAGGCGTGACTTTGGGATACAGGAGTGACTTTGGGATACAGGTGTGACTTTGTGATCTGAGAACCAACAAACTGCAGTCTGAATAATGAAAAGACTAAAAGCTGAGCTCATATCTTCCACAGCCAAGCTAGCGCTCGGTCATGAAACACACCCGAACGGAACCTCCACACACATTCCATGAGCATAGTGAACGTGTCTTCCACTGCACACACAAAGCTAAGAATCTGAAGGCCAATGCTGCCCTACAAAGCAAAAAGGCAGTAACTGCATCACTGTTTAAAATGAGCTACTATGACTTTA
>NC_085873.1:28794657-28797157 GCF_034702125.1 Engraulis encrasicolus
ATTTGTGCATAAACTAGTAGTCCAAGCACATAGGAACTCTTGTGCAGGCCCTCTGAGTCAATAAATAGAATTAAATAGAAAAATAGGAAGACAAAAAAAAACATTAAAAAGTGATCAAAAGAATAATAAAAAAAAGGTGGATCAAATGTTCTTTTTTGCCATCAGTCTCACTGTTGCTGGGAAGAAACTGTTGAAAAACCTTGCTTTTCTGGTAGGAATGCTGTCCGCTCTACTGTGTCTCAGTTTGTATGTGCAGTTCTTGTGTTTGAGCAGAGAGTTAGCTGGATGGAGTGGGTCTTTAATGATTCTCTCTGCTCTCCTATGGCTGCGCTGTACATATATGGAGTCCATGGAGGGAAGTGCTGTGCCTATAATCCTCTCTGCAGTCTTGATTATTCGTTGCAAAGACTTCCTTTCAGCCTGAGTGATGTTGCCATACCAGACAGTGATGCCTGTTGTGAGGATGCTCTCTACAAGTCCTCTGTAGGCCTGGGTAAGAGGACGGTAATTCAGTCCAGCCTTCCTAAGCATCCTAATAAAGTACAGCCTTTGCTGGGCTTTTTTCACGATGGATGTGGTGTTCAGACTCCAGCTCAGGTTTGATGTTACTTGCATGCCTAGGAATTTATGACTTTCAGCCCTCACCACCTCTGTCCCTTTAATGTGCAGAGGCTGTAGGGGAGGAGGATGCTTTCTAAAGTCCACTATAATTTCCCTCGTCTTGTCTGTGTTGAGGATGAGGTCGTTTGTCTCCCCATAGTCAATGATGTAGTTCACAACAGACCTGTATCCTGACTCGTCCCCTTCTTTAATGAGCCCCAGGATGGTAGTGTCATCAGCATATTTGATGATGATGGTGTTGTCATGGCTTGAGAGAAGGTCATGGGTATACAGTGTGAAGAGTTTAGGACTGAGGCAGCATCCTTGTGGAGATCCCGTACTGACTGTGAGCTCAGAGGACACCCCCCCCCCCCCCCCCCCCCATTCTCACCACCTGTGGTCTCTCTATAAGGAAGTCCAGTATCCAGTTACAGGTGGGAGTTGGGAGGCCAAGGACTGTCAGTTTCTCAATCAGCCTGCCTGGGTGGATGGTATTGAAGGCAGAACTGTAGTCCAGGAAAAGCATTCTGACATACGCTCCGCTACTCTCCAGGTGCTCTAGTGTGTGGTGTAAAGCTATTGCTACTGCATCATCCACTGATCGGTTGGGACGGTAGGCAAACTGAAAGGGGTCAGTAGTGTCCTGGACTGTATAATTTATATGCGCTAAGACCAGTTTTTCAAGGCACTTCATGGCGACTGATGTAAGTGCCACAGGCCTGAAGTCATTAAGAGTTTTTTTGTCTGGTCTTTTTGGAACTGGTATAATAGTTGATTTTTTAAAAATATGTGGGACAACTGCTTGAGATAATGTGAACAGAATTCTGTTGTGCTTTATCGGTCATACCGGTGTCTTACCGGTAAATATGTAAGATATATTGCTGACTCATTTTGGTAGCACTGTAAAAAAAACCCGTGCATGGATTGTTTTCTGCGTGTAGTTCATTATATTCCTCATGATATAACTCATTTCGGCCAGGAGGGGTCGCCATTTCCCCAGCTTTCTTTCCTTGGCAAAAAATGACATGCCCATAGAATTATGGGTGCCATGGAAACAAATCACAACAATGGCAGAAGAGAACCACTCAAAAGGCCAGAGGCAGGCACAGACAGAGGACTGAGCTGAGGTGTGCAGTGGAGAGAGGAGTGACTCACGCAGGCGGCAGATGGGGCAGTTGTTGGCCTGGTAACGCAAGGTGTCGGCACAGGCGTTGCACAGACACAAGTGGCGGCAGGGCAGGATGAGGGTGTCGCGCAGGTCCGACAGGCACACCACACACTCGCTGCTGTTGTCGCTGTTCTCATCCTCGGGAGTCTACATAGCACACACACACACACACACACACACACACACACACACACACACACACACACACACACACACACACACACACACACACACACACACATACACGCACACACACACACACACACACATACATGCACACATGTACAAACACACAAACACACACACACACACAAACTCACATACACATACACACACACACGCATGCACGTACAAACACACAAACACAGACATACAAACTCACACACACACACACGCACACACACACACACACACACACACACACACACACACACACACACACACACACACACACACACACACACACACACACACACACACACACGCAAGCATGCATACAGACACACAGACACACAAATGCGCACACACAAACATACACACACACACACACACACACACACACACACACACACACACACACACACACACAGACACACACACACAAACACAAAGTTATTGTCATTTCTTGGCGATGAACTTCGTACTCATGGGTATTGGGTAGTTACTAAATCTGGTCTATCTAAGTCTACAGTCTATTTGTATATTAATCTCTTTTTTAAAAGATATTCATGC
>NC_085873.1:28802157-28822157 GCF_034702125.1 Engraulis encrasicolus
TAAGTAACAGATAGCGGTAAGACACTGTCATTATCGTATTGGTGGCAATAAGGTTTTTACAGAGGCTCTGCAAAGCGATATTATTAGACTCGCTTCAGGCCCAGCTGTGGCTCAAACGGCTGGGCACTGCACTACTGCACAGGTGACCCAGGTTCGATTCCGGCCCGAGTCATTTGCACATCCTTCCCTGTCTCTCTTTCCCCACTCACATCCTGTATTTCTCATACTGCCCTGTCTGAATAATAATAAAAAGCTCAGAGAAACAAAAGACATTTTTTAGAGTATTATCAGCCAACTACAGAACAATTTCTACATGCGCTCTCTGGTGTGTTTAGGTGTGGCCTAAAGGCCATTCCTTGGCTGTTCAAGTAAGGCAGTGTTGCGGGTGTGTGTTTTTATCTTATCTGTACCTGTCTGTCAATGAGTGTAGTAGTGAATGACTTTAGGGCTCAGCTGATTTGTAGGATGTCAGAGGGTTGTTTTGAACTCTCTTCTCGTTGCTGTTGTTGTTATATTTTTAGCTTTCCCATGTTAGTGTTTTGGGTCAATCTAAATGTAGTACAAGTAGCTTGTTCTAAACTCTCAGGTGTGTGCAATTAGCAAAACAGTCTAATTGCTCAAATTACATGATGAGCTTTCAGACACATACACACTATATTCTGTTGTGTATAGAATGTACATGCACTGTATATTCTGTTGTGTGCCCAACATATCCTTTACAGTGTACTGCATTGAGATGTTTTAATCCAAAGTAATTTACCGTTTTACAGGGTATAAGTTACAGCCCCTGGAGCTATATAAGGTAAGGTACTATACCATGCTGAAGGGTGGAGGTGTGTAGAGACACATTGAGAGTAAATAGAATGGAGGCCAAAATTCTATTTCATTGTTGAAGCCAAGTTGGAGCCAAGGTTGGACCCAAAAAGACCAAAAAATGGCCAAATCCCATTCATTCCTATGAGAGACATAAAACCCTGTATCTTCCTTAAATGCCACTCCAGGGGGATAATTTTTCGCTCAACTAGTAGGTCCCCTTGCTTGATGTTTTGTTTTAGAGAGATATTAAAAGTTAAATTGACCAATGAGCATCAGAACATGGTTTGATTGACCGTTAGAAGTCTTGTTGTTGTCCAATCAGCACCTGCGTTTGGCGTTGCTAAGGTGGAATGTAAGTTGGAATGTTCCCAAATCTGGCTTCAAAGCGTTGAATGGCAAATAGCGTTGATTTGGCGTCCATTCTATTTACTGTCAATGGTAGAGACACATTGATCATTATTCGTACTGTTTAGGTTAAGGTGGTCAACACTCTGATCCACAGACCCAATACCCTCTAAAACATTAGGCCACGGCTGTGCAGAACCCTGATGTGTCTACTCTTCTTTCACATATAAGCCAGAGGCCAAAAGGACATTCAAAATGATAAACATACATGAATCTGAAGCTAAAACTGGCTGGAAGTCATCAGCTAAGATGTAATTGAGAGCTCTTGTGTGAACAAAATGCATCCAACTGTTAATCTGCAATGGGATTTACCCTAAGACACATTCTACTGCCCACACTGTAAAACATTGCAGCCGGTTAAACACAAAAAAGTGAGTTGCCCGGCTGCCTTAAGTTTGTGAGTTAACTCAACTTGAGAAAGCCTCGAGTTGAAATAATCTTGAGTTGAGTTAAAGGGGTATGCCACTATTTTGGGGCTTAATACAGTTAAAATCGTTGGCCATGGTTTATAAAGGTGGTAAAGTGTCTTATTTTTCATGTAAGCCGTTGTCTTGCTTTAAGACAAGTTAAAAGAGGGAGCATGTCACTAAGCTAGTGAAAGTCAATGGATCCATGTAGCATGCTACTATGCTACATGGATCCATTGACTTTCACTAGCTTAGCGACATATTCCCTCTTTTAACTTGTCTTACAGCAAGAGAACGCTTAACGTGAAAAATAAGACACTTTACCACCTTTATAAACCCTGACCAACAATTTTAACTGTATTAAGCCCCAAAATAGTGGCACACCCCTTTAACTTGAAAAGAAGGCTTCCTCCACTGCTGTGTTAATCTCTTGCAGTTTCGAAACATAAAACTTGCTGCCAAAGCATGGCAAACAAATCCTATGTTCCCCCGAAAAAGACAAATGAGAACCAGACTTGATGAATGGGCATACTGACTGACTGTCTAAATCCAACCGCCTCTTACTGCTACACAATGATGGAGGAACACTGCGTCTTTCGAAGAGCCACAATTCCACATAAGAAACCAAGATTGCCATAAATAAATAAGTCAGCGTAAGACGCTGAAGAAGGCTTAGGCCGAAACTTCTGTCTGCAATGCTAACTCACTAGAATAAAATACAAGAATTACACCCGAGTGTGTTGATTTTCTACTAAATATAAATAAATAAGTGAAAATGTGGTGGGAGAGTTACGACAAGAACATTTGGAGGAGTTCATTGCTATAATGACGGTAAAAGACCAAAGCTTTACACACAGTAAAAATGCAGTGATAATTCAACAGAGTCGATGTAACATGTTCTTTTGCTCCCAGAGTACTCTCTAAGTGTTTCTTTAACACTAAATTGGCTGCTGTTAACATTTGGAGGACTTCATTGTTAAAATTGTGGTGAAAGACTAAAAGCTTTAGATTAACATGTGCCCAGTGCCCAGGCTTGCTATTAAATAAATAAGGTCTTAATTGTGTGTCTATGCGACTTCAATGTATTCTTCAAGTGACATATGATCAATAAAAATGAAAGAAAATACGTCCTTGTCTCTCCGAGTTCAACTTGTAAAGCTGGAAAACATGCAAGACTGTTTGACTATTCAATTGTAAATAATTCAGTTGCCACAATAGCTTTTATGAGGTTTGTTGGAGTATATTTGCCAGCATGTGTCCGATGGCTCATTTTCTTATGCCTAACAAGGACAAGAGGTCAAGAGCAGAGCCATTAAAGCCAAGCAGCTGTCTGTTTGAACATGCATCAGAATAACATCAGAATAACATACCCTTTCAAAGACGGCCAGCAGAACATGTGCATGCCCAGATATGTCTGTGGGGAGAGAGAGAGTGGGGAGAGAGAGAGAGAGAGAGAGAGAAAAGAGATTGAGAGAGATAAAGATAGAAGAAAGCAACAGGAAGATAGAGAGAAACAAATAGAAACAGAGAGAGACAGTGAGAGATGGGGGTGGGGGGATGTTACTAGGTCAAACTTTTTTTTTTTTTTTCTAAACCCAACCACCCTTATGGGGGACCTAATTTTATTTATTTATTTATTTATTTATTTGTCTTTCATTCTTTGTTTTTTCTTCTAAATATATTTTCGTTTACCTTTATTTTTTACTAAAACAATACAATAAACAACAACTAGGTCAAACTTTGTGTGTTCTAGAGTATTGAATCATTAGCAGCTGTTTCATGTAGCAATATCGAGCATACTGTAGTTGACTATTGCGTGACACAAACACACATGCACGCACACAGGCACACACGGACGCACCACCACCACCACCAGACAGACAAATGGAGGGATGAGGAGAGAAGGAAAGAAGGGGGGAGAGAGGTCATTTGAGGAAACTTAAGCACACACACACACACACACACACACACACACACACACACACACACACACACACACACACACACACACACACACACACACACACACACACACACACACACACACAGATACAATAAAAATACAGTAATGTTACAAAACAGCATCGTAAAAGTGCATTTGTGTTGTGTGCTAACTTGTTTACCTGGAGTTCTTCCCTCGCCCTGCTCATCCACCACTGCTTGGATCACCATGGGATACACCCCTCGATCAAGGTCAAAGTTCAGCTATAACAAAAGTTACAGTTATACAATCACAGTTATAGTGTTGTAAAGGGTCTGCTGATATTGCATATTTTTGGGGTGGTTTATGGAGCACGTTAAGACGTTTGAAACACAATGTAAAGTTCTGCCCACATGGGTAAGCTATCAATGCGATCTCTCCGTGCAAGCAACATTGTCAGGTTTGGATGGAATTTTTTTGCGTCTTTGCTATTGCTATATCATGGGTAGCTTGGGCAATAAAGCTGTGTAGGGAAGGGGAGTAGAGTTGCCCAGCTGGGACTCGAATCCAGACCTTCTGGGGTAGTAAACTGGGGCTCTGACCGCTACACCAAAGAGCCAGGCTCGTTGGCGTGACAGTCAGAACACACCCACAACCCTAGTGATGGTCACTTCATCACACTGCCTTCCCCTTCAGGAAGTGCACCCGTGCGCTTCACATACTCATGGTGTCCCTCACACAACTGCCCATCATGCATCTCCCATCCAGTGTGCCCCATCATCAATGCTTCACCCATCACTGGGGTCCCTCGCACCAGGGTCACCAATCCTGGGGATCTTTCACATGGAATTACGGCTCACACAATGGGTACGCTTCCGATGGCCTCACCGTAGCCATCCCACTTCTGATACCGTTAGTAGGGAAGGGGAGTAGAGTTGCCCAGCTGGGACTCGAACCCAGACCTTCTGGAGCAGTAAACTGGGGCTCTGACCGCTACACCAAAGAGCCAGGTTCGTTGGCATGACAGTCAGAACACACCCCCAACCCTAGTGATGGTCACTCCATCACAAGCTGGATGTTGTAAACGACCTTTAAGGGCAAGGTCAAGGTCAAGTTGAGCGCTCACCTCCTCTGGCTTCCACTTGGTGAAGTCGATCTTGAAGGAGGGCAGGGAGTAGTGCTGGTTGATGCCCCTCTTGTAGTGCACTGTTTCTGACGCCAGCCACGGGCTCTTGGGGCTGTATCTGCAAGGGGCAAAATGGGCAAAAAACATTGACCATCCTTACTCAGATTCAAGAAGTAAAATTCAAAAGCACATTACATAAATCTGTTTATACACACGCCCTGTCATAAATGTACTGTCACCACCAGCATGACAACGCCCAAGTCGTAATGTATTACTGAAGGCTATGTGTAACGCATGTGTAGTACTATGGTAGTAAAGCTTTTTCAACAAATGTTACAGCATTCCACTGGCAGAAAAGTACACATTATTAGGCTACATCGCATTAAGCGGACACTTTTATCCAACATGGCTTAAAAGAGAGGACATAGATAGCGATACACAATGTGTGAAGAAATATCCTAAGAGTACAGAAATACACCACAATTATATGCAATACAAGCACTACGGAGGAGAATATAAATGTGTGGGCAAGTCCAGTGTATGCAGGCATGGCAAGGTCAATGCAAAGGATTATGGGAGAACTTGCTTGGTTAACACCAGACAATCTCACAAGTGAGATGGGCTGGAGGGTACCTATGCAAAGAAAGGTGTGGTTTACGTTTGGCCGTGGCCGTTTATTGGGCGCTACAAATGTGTAATTTGGCAATATAGCCAATCATGTCAGTTGCATCTATTCAAACAAACACCAGTGATCGCCTTTCCACCCCTCCCAACTCTCTGATTGGAGTCCAAGATCTGCTATACTTGCTTAGGGGATAGAATCCATGCTGTCTTTCAGATAGGAACAATAGTGCAAAGCAGCATGGGAATTCCAGGCTATGGAAGAATCGGGCTAGTTTTGTTACAAAGAGAAAAAGAGGATGCAAGGACAAAGGGATACAAGGACAAAAGCATGAAAAAGACACAATGATATTAATGTAGTCAAATGCCTACAGATTATAAATGCAGTGTTAAATCAAAACTGCGTACTCTGGGACCAAATACAACCTAGAGGGTGTTAAATCAACTAACTTACAGTTTCATTAACACTGTATTTCTTACTGTGTACAAGGACACAAGGACACAATGATAACAAAAGGAGGATATAAAAGAAACAATAATATTTATTTAGTCCCATGCCTAGAGAGACTGTGTGTGAAGTAGGCCATAGCCTACCGGAAGATTAGATTTCTGTTGGTTCTGCCACTGCCCCATACTCTCCTCCGACTAATTCGCTGGGTCAGATGATCTTAATTAGCTCACCGCTCTAGTCTGTTAAATCCCCTGTGTTAAGACCACAAGGCCGAACGGACAAACCAACACGTGGCTTGAACTTCTGCACTTTCTGAAGCCGGTTTCTGCACTCTGGACAAAAGGACACCTCTATTGCAGGACAAGAAGATATTTTCTGTGTACATGTACAGTATTTAACAGTAATGGTTAGCTGCCTTATCCACTAAAATGTAAAATTGTACAATTCTGTGTTAAGGCAATAAGCAGCACGGACGAACACATGGCTGGAACCAGGGCCGATGACAGCTTTGTCTTCTGTCATCTGAAGGCTCCCTCCTCCACTCAATACATGAAGCTAGTACAAATACAGGAAGACAGATGCTGAGGCACTCAAGGTTGCAATTTTTTTACTTTTTTATCAGCCAAATAAAAAAGTAAAAAAAATTGCAACCTTGAGTGCCTCAGCATCTGTCTTCCTGGACCAAGTTTGAGAGCCCCTACACTGATGAGCACCAAGAAAAAAGGTGAAGACCCAGAAGCACTCCAATTACCTGCTTGTGTCTAGTACAAATACATTTCTGGGCCCCATCTCTGCCTGGAAACAGGAAAACTGACCCATTTTGTCCCCCCCCCCCTATTGTCAGCTTCCCTGGCTAGAACTTCTCAACCTTCTGAGGCTGGTTTGTGCCATTTTGACATATGGCCACCCCTCTTCTACTATTGCATGACAAGATATTAAGCTACCTTATCCACTGTATACAATAGCCTAGCGTGCAAGACTACAAGCAGAATGAACACATGGCTAGGACCGTTACACCTTCTGAAGTTCACCATGGACAAATGGACACTTCTACACTGTTTTGCATGAGAGGAAGTCAGGCATTTTCTGTAAATGATAGTAAAGGTGTCTAATTGCTCCCTCATTCAATGCATACAATTATCCACAAGTCCACAAGCAGAGCAACTGCATGGCTAGGAAGCTTTCATATGTATGAAACCAGTTAAGATGGACACTTCTATACTGTAATGCAGTGGTTCTCAATCTTCTTTGAACAAACGCCCCCTAACCTCATCAGAAGCCTGCCAACACCCCCTTTAGTATTGACAAATAAAATAGACTAATTCCCCCGAATGGGAACTAAGCCCCGCCCGACTCCGCTACATCCTTCTCAACGCCCACCTAGGGCTCCCAAACGCCCCCTGGGGGGGCTGTAGCGGCCCTGTTGAGAAACAATACTGTATTGTATGACCAGACGGTAGCCATTTTCTGTAATGATAATGAGGGGGTGTCTGATACGGAGCCACCTCATCCACTGTATTGTATACAATGGCCTCGTGTGCAAGACCTAATCCCTACTTGAGCTTCTCAGGTCTCACCGCTGCCGTGACTACGATTCCCATGAGCACCTGGTTGCCAGGAAGATGTGTTCTCTAAAGCCACAAGCGTGTTGTGTTTCTATGGTGTCGTGCCTCTGGTGAAATGTGAGTCACCCCAGCGGAAGGCCTTGTGTCCCCGTAGGGCAATGTTTTCCAGACTGACACTCGTATAATACAAAAATAATAATTAAGGGAGGAAATCCTTTGTATGTTTATGTGTGTATGTATGTATGTATGTATGTATGTATGTATGTATGTATGTATGTATGTATCTATGTATCTATGTATGTATGTACAGTATGTGTGTGTGTATGTATGTACAGTATGTGTGTATGTATGTACTGTATGTATGTAAGAATGTCAGAATCTCTGTCATGTAATAGAGATGTAGTGATGGTGTCGCTATGTTTTTCAGCAAACACTGAAGCATTTCACAGACATAATATTATTCACTTACACAAGCAAAAAATCTGTCTTGCATCTTAAGTCTTACAACTTGTAGTGTTTGGGGGAAAAAACTAACATGCGGATGGGATCGCCCTCTCATGTAGATGGGATCGGCAGCGTGGCCACTCACTGCTTGCTGAAAAAGCTTAACTACATCATAACAACATTGCTATGACATTACTGTGAGTCTTAAGTGGCTGATTTAAGACAAGATCATTACAATTTGGGTGACAAAAAGGTAACAAAAGGACCCTGCCGTGGCCTAACTGTAGGGCACAGGGTTACTATGCCAGCGACCCGGGATCGATTCCGGCCCGGGTTGTTTGCCAACCCGTCCCTGTCTCTCTCTCCCCACTCATTTCCTGTCTCTACTCCACTATCGTATCAGAAATAGGCAAAAAAGCCCTAAAAATAACATTAAATAAAATAAATAAGGTAACAAAAGCGCTGTGTGAAAGGGTTAACTTACATAGCCATGCCGTTGGCGAATTCCTCAAATGCCTGGCAGTATACTGTGATGGCCACTCGTGCATCGGCATCGAAACTGAACTCCACACCATAGAGCACCCTGGGACTCCCACTCTCGTCTGTCGTGCCGTCTGCATCATCTTTGTATCTGTGGATCACAGCAATTCACACTGTTTCATTTGGGCAGGGGTTGTCTGAGGGGTTGGTTCATATCATATTTCATGTGAAACTGCAGAACAATTAACCTGGCTCTCGCGATGGATGTAAGCTGGAGCTGTGGCTATTGGCTTAGCTCTCCGAATTCGTGTTTGCATGTGAGTTTTTGCATGTGATTGGAGAAACCACTTGTCTGGCTTGTTTAATGATGTGCTACTTTAGCTACAGCTACTAACTTTAAATTTAACTACTTAGGCTACCACTTGAAATATCAGAATCAATGTTTATGAGTGAGTCCATGTGAGCTGGCATTGTTGTCTAAAACAATGTCATGTTTCACTTATTTTTTCCCTTCTCCACTACATTTAAATGTTGGCTACGTCACATCTCTGAGAAACCCTGTGATCCTGATTGGTTCGGCTGCCTTGTAGCTGTGGAGCTGAAACAATAGGAAAATCCACCCAGGTCCTCGAGTAGCTCACAAAGCTAAGCGGAAACACAGGAATCTGGCGAGAACCAGTGTGACGGAGGTGTTCCTGCACAGTTCGTCCCCCTCGGTGCGCGCACCTGCCTCCTCGTCAACTATGCGGGAACACCTCCGTCACAGTGGAGTGAGGTTTAGGAGGGAGAGTGTAACAGAGGGCAACTACTAGCAGAGTCTGGCGTGGAACGTTAGAAAACCTCCCTCCTGAAGCCTCAAAACAGTGCGGTAGCGTTGGGCTATAGGACCGGCCCTTTAGCTCAGCAGTCTCGCACTGTGCCTCCCATTGCCTCCCTGATGCGTTGACGAGGTGGCTGGTTCGCGGCCCCCGAGGGGGACGAAGTGTATGGGAACACCTCCGTCAATAACTCCCACCCACTTTGACTAACGAATCTTCTGTGTAAAAGATAGTATGGGTATTGTAACTATATAGCAAAATTCTGCCGTTAGATTTGTCAGTGGTGCATTCGTTGAAGCAAATTACGTACCTGACCAGACGCAGAGAATCTTTCCTGATGTTCACCAGACTCCTCAGCGTCTTCACCGGTTCATGCGGGGCTGGGGTCACGTAGGGGAACTGAAATGTTCACAGAGGAAAGACCAGATGTTGGCCTGGTTATTGCGACTTCAAACTTCTGTGAGCATTTGGTCCGGCCTACTCGTGCTATCGACCCATTTCTCAGAGGGAGATGCAAAGGGCATGTCTAGCTCGTGTTCATGAAATACCATTGTATGATTGGCACTTCAATCCATCAGAGAACCCATTCCTTCACTGATCTGCTAACTGAACTGCTGCGCCATTGCTGTAGCCTCTTACTGCCGATGGGTCTGTTGACGGGCCTATTCACTCTGCTGAAAACACTCAACTACATCATAACGACTTTGCTATGACATTACCGAGAGACTTAAGAAACATATTAAGACTTGGTCATTACAATTTTGTTGACAATACGATCATAACAGAGGCTCTGCAGAAAGGGGTTAAAAATGGCCCATTGAAATGTTGGAAATGCTCAAAATGCATTGATTTCCAATCTCGTTAACAATTGAAATGTTCTGAATCTCAAAATGCATTGACTCCTTATCTCGTTAGCGTTTGAAATGTTCTAGATGTAAATCCAGATAGTGTGCCTGGCCAGACTAAATGAGAAACAAAACTTCGTGCAACAGTTAGAATGGATGGGCCCGGGCTAGATGGATGTAGTCACAGAACTGCCTTCTGTGGTCTTAGAAAACAGACAATTTGTAGCCTCTTGCATATGGACCTGTCAATGTGCCTGTTCACTCTGTGCTGAAAACACTCAAAGAGAACACAACCAGACAGCTCAAGCTACTGCAATAGCTTATCACACACAACCAACTTGGTTAAACCATCTGTATATGTGTCTTCATTGAGCAGTGTTTGTACCAAACCCACTACTAATTGTCAAGGGAATTAAGAAGAGAGAGGTGGTTAACCACTCATGCTACAGTTAATCAGTCCAATTGGGGAAAATCAATCAGTGTGATAGCGAAGCAATCAACTGCATCTACAGCCAGCTAAGGAACTGGAGCTACTGTAGAGCAGTCCTCAAATAACAATTGTAATCCAAAGAATTGTATTGGGTGACAACAGCAGTTTGTCATGGTGGGAGGAGGTGACTAATACAAGATGGCGATGATCACTTTGTGTGGATGGTAATAACATAGAGGGGTAACACTTTACAATAACGTCCTATTCACAGCTTTATAAACACTTTATTAACATTTAATAACAATTAACATTTAACAAAGCATTTACAAATGTTTGTAAATGAGTAATAACCAAACTATGACTGCACAGTGGAGTGGGAATCAACTTCTACTGAGTGAGTTTTACGTGGTTTCATGCCATCTGGTCTTTTAAGGACAACCTTCCAGGACCGTTGCGACTGCACTGTGTCTGCTGTGTTAACATAGTATTTCTTGCCCATTTATAAACATTTGTAAACATTTTGTTGATAATAAGTTCATTATTTATAAAGTGTGTATAAAGCTGTGAATAGGACGTTATTGTAAAGTGTTACCCATAGAGGTGTAGAAAAAATACACTACATTCATTAAAGGGGCTCCAGGTAGGATTAAAAATTGAATTAATCACTGTCCCGAGTCAGACGATGGTTATGTGAATTATTAGTAAGTGAACGACGACTCTCGTGACCACTTCCATGGTCCGCTGTCAGAATAACTGACAAAATGCAACTTTTTGACAGAGCGGTCTGAACAAGTGTTGTGGGAAACACTTTTCATACGAAAAATCGTTTTACATACAGATTTGTATCAACTGCTGGCATTCCGTGATGAAAAACATTCTCACAGCGAGTTTATTTGAACAGCATTTTTTCATTACGGTGTAGATTTTGAGACAGGCATGCCACAGGCACTGTGCAAACAACGTCCCCATCCTAGCTTGTGCCCCTTTTACCCCTTTGCGCAGAGCCTCTGTTACAACATTACTGTTATAACGTTACCAAAATTGTCATGACCAAGTTTTACTCTGCATTCATGTGCTCTAGGAATTATAAGGAGGGAAAAAAAGGAGTCGCACAGAGGAGTTTGATGCTGTTCAGTGAAACTGTATTAAAAGCCGAAAATAAAGAGAAGCCAAAATAAAAAGTGTGTTGCAAACGTTTCGGGTCTAGCCCATCATCAGTGTTCCCAAAATCAAAATCCTTTTTTTTATTTTGGGAACACTGATGATGGGCTAGTACCAAAACATTTGCAACCCTCTTTTTGTTTTGGCTTCTCTTTATATTCAGCTTTTAATACAGTTTCACAGAACAGCATTCGCTCCTGTGTGCGACTCCTTTCTCTTCCCACTGCATCACTGTTTTGGAATTACGCACCGAGTGAAACTTCGAGTGAAACATTACGGTGTAGATTTTGAGACAGGCATGCCACAGGCACTATGCAAACAACGTCCCCATCCTACCTTGTGCCCCTTTTACCCCTTTGCGCAGAGCCTCTGTTACAACATTACTGTTATAACGTTACCAAAATTGTCATGACCAAGTTTTACTCTGCATTCATGTGCTCTAGCAATTATAAGGAGGGAAAAAAAGAAGTCGCACAGAGGAGTTTGATGCTGTTCAGTGAAACTGTATTGTGTTTAGCCGGATCACACCGCACTCTCGATTAAAAGGTGCCAAACATAAACAAAAAAAACTGTGTAAAATTGAAAGAAAAATGTCTGCACACTTAAATCCCCTTTGTGTTCTTTTTAATAGGCCAAGAGCCCTGAGGAAGGTCAGTAGACCGAAAGCTTGGCCTATTAAAAAGAACACAAAGGGGATTTAAGTGTGCAGACATTTTTCTTTCAATTTTACACAGTGAAACTGTATTAAAAGCGGAATATAAAGAGAAGCCAAAACAAAAAGTGGGTTACAAACGTTTCAGGTCTAGCCCATCATCAGTGTTCCCAAAATCAAAATCCTTTTTTATAATTTTGGGAAAACTGATGATGGGCTAGACCCGAAACGTTTGCAACCCACTTTTTGTTTTGGCTTCTCTTTATATTCCGCTTTTAATACAGTTTCACAGAACAGCATTCGCTCCTGTGTGCGACTCCTTTCTCTTCCCACTGCATCACTGTTTTGGAATTACGCACCGAGTGAAACTTCCCAAGTAAGACAAAGGTGAGGACGCCATCTCTACGGTCTCCTCTAGGTATTATGGTAAATACCAAACGGTGACATGGGAAGCACACATGAATGCCCCCCTTGTGGTATTTTTCAATCGAAAACTCCTCGAAACATTTTATATACCAGTTTCCGAGACTGGATAATATCTACTTCCGAGAGCACATGAACGGCACATTAATCCGTGACTTAACCCTTTTGTGCTGAGCCTCCGTTATAACATTACTGCCACCAAAATTGTCACGGTTAAGTCTTAATCTGTTACTTAAGGCTCTTGGTGATGTCATAGCAGTGTTGTTATGATGTAGTTGAGGCTCTTCGGCAATGAGTGAACAGGCCAGCACAAAAAGGCAATAGCTCTCAGTAATGTCACAGTTATGATGGTGCTGAGTCTTTTCAGCAATGAGTGTATGGGGCCCATCTGCAAAATGAGGCGATGACTTCTAACATAAGAGTTAAGTAAGCAAATAAACAAAGGTGTGCACAACAAATAACTTTTCAATCATCATTATGGTGGGCTTGAAAAGTGGAATAGACGCGCTCAAAAGATTTTGCCTTTTGATTTGGCCATGAATGTAGCTGGCTGAGCGCCCCTCTTCAGCATGTAAATGACCCTACATACTGCAGACTGAGATGTCGAAAGTAAAATAAATGCAAAGTCATGGTGTAAGTACAAGACTAGCTCATGATATTACATAGCTGTTACACCATATACTCCATTGCACCTAATGAGGCAGATGGACACAAAACAACCTAATAAGGACCCACTACAAACTTGATCCAACCAGTAAAGAGTCAGCTGATCGTAAGCCAAGCACACAGGTCTACTGGTTACCCAGATATGTTACCTATGTTGGAAGGAAACTGTGTTTATTTTTTAACATTTACTTTTACCTTTGACACCTCTGTGTAGTTGCGACTTGTGGCTGAGTGGTACAAAGTAAATGCTGCCCTGTTCATTCAATTCAACGGAATCAAGAGTCAATTTAACGGAATCAAGAGTCAATTTAACGTCTTCTACATTGTATTTGGTCCTGGAGTACTCTCTAAGTGTTGTCTAGGAGTTGCATACTGCAAATACAGAATTTATTCAAAACCATCGTTGTGTTAAAAAAAAAAGTCTTTTGTTCAAAGCAGGAAGTGGAACTTTGCTTAGGAGAGGTTGAACACGTTTCATGTATTTCAGCACAAGAATATAACTGTCAGTAACACTTCATTTTACTGACCCTGTTTCAGCAGTTAGTTACAGTTTAACAAAGTGTGGAACTTTATGTAACATTATACTGCATGGTTATGGCCAAGGTTACATATACAGTAGGCTATAATGTGTAACTAAAGCTTAAATGTTGTGACATTTAAATACACTAATACAGGAAATGTATGATGAGGTAATATCAAACTATCACGCACACATATAATGGGAGAATGCAAAGAATTTTGAACAGATAATGACTCCATCATTACTCGGATGAGGTCAAAAATCCATGCATCAAGAATATGCCAATGTAGTGTCAATCAGACATCTGATCTCCTTCAAAATCTATATCACCCTGCCTTTTGCCAAACTTTCCCTATCTGAGTGTGAACGGTGTATTATTGGGTGATCGTACCTGAACCGGCCTGTTGCCTAGAAAGTTTAAATCCATGTTTTCGCCAAAGAGGTATCCCTCAGGATGTGGAGTGTCGAACTTCTCCCCACCCATGAAGAAATGGCTGGTGAAATAATTGCCTAAAGAAATGAAAGTGGTAGTTGTTTTTTTGTCTTTATAGAAAATATAAACGTAATAATAACATAATAACACAATACTGTAAGAATAACGTCAGTATCAACAACAAAGTACAATATTTTCATGGACACAAATGTGGACCCACTGCAAGTTCAAAGCCTGTATTGTTGATGCATAGGCGAAGTTGCATGTCTGCATGGTTATGTGTTTACAAGTTGTTATCTGTTTATATTCATAATTCAAAACATTTATAGCCCAAGATTATTGTCTGGTAGCTTACATTGCTGTGATGTTAAAGCTTCCCGTACTTAAACAGGTGATTGACAAAATGATTAACAAGTTAGCCTCATTCTGCACCTACAGCAACACTGTCACCAAAACACTATGGAAAAGTAGGCTACTGAATCTACTTACCTGATTTCGGTGGATAGCGATACGCCGAATTTGCCTGAATATCGATATCTTCGACACCAGCGATTCGACGACTGAGTATCGAACCCATTTTTGTAACAGATGTACACCCACGACCCTTTAATAAGTTCAGAAGTTATGTGTGACAATCCAATTCTGTGATGGGGAATTAGTCTCACATCATTCCCTTCGGCTCGGTCGTTTAAAAACGTCTGGAAAGCCCCCCCTGCATGGAGACCAAAAAAATGAAGATGATCGAAAAAGGAATATCTACAATCTACACGCGTTCTGTTTACAACGGCAATCTCACCGTGAAAACAAAAAAAATCTGCAAAACATAAACGACGAAGGAACTGGAGTTGAGCGTTGTTATTCCTTACAGCAAACTCGCGCGAGATGCGTTAACTTGGGGAGAGCACGAGCGGTGCACTGCGGGATGCGTAGGCTGCTCACCCTCCCCAACTTCCCAAAACAACAACAGAGTTTTAAACATGGATACACTATGTATATGTGTTTTAATGGAAGTCTATTGATCCTCATAATAGAGCAGATGCAATCCGTGGCACCTACATTTTCACAGCAATTACAGTGTATTAGTGCCCTACACACATGCTATTCATTTTTATTAATTGCGGAGACACTGCAAAAATGTAATGTACATGATAAATAATGGGGGAAAACTCTAACGCCATTGGTCCAACCCGTCTTCAATCAACTACACTGACACCTTTCAATACATGTATGTTAATTAAAGTCTTATTCATCAGTGCTATTATGACCATATGACCCAGGACACAACAACATAAAGTATCTATAAATCCACTATGACAACTAATGGAAGCCTGGCGTACATACACGTGTACATACACAAATTAAAACCGGTGGCATTCTGTGCTAAAGAAATGTTATGCTGTAGGCCTAGGATGTCAGTATTGGATGTCATATCTAAAGCTCCAAGGTGGCACAGGGCTGTCTTAGTGCTTAATATAGAATGGATGACGTTAGCCGTGGTGGATCCACTGAAGAAATCGGTCGACTATATGCCGTGTACGATTGTGCGTAATGCAAAGTGGAAAAACTGGCACGGGGCAGTTACGCATAGGTGAACGGTCGAAAGGCCATGCTTTTAAATACTCCCGGGGGTGTCCGTGAGCTCCATTGTGCTCTCTGCGGTAGCTTTCAACAATTCGATTTGTGTTAGAACGTTTGTTTACCATATTTGGCAAGATAGTGCCACAACGCTGATGGGAATTGGACGGGAGCGGCTGTCATTCATAAAATTCTCCTCTCTACAGCCTACAAACAAAGCGAGTGTCCATGGGAGATGTATTCCAGGGCAAGCGATTTGCCAACCTTTTATTTAGTAGAATATCTTTAAAACAAGTCATTAGGTAACATTGGGTGTGAAATTCACATGACAATGCCATTTTACGCACACGGTTTAGCGTGCGTAAAACCTAAATAATGATATGTTGATATATACAGCGCGACTCCTACGGCAACTATTTGAGGCATACAAATCCCACGGATATCTCCAGTCTTCTCATTGGTTGTCGTGTTGTGTCAATCCAGGGGCTCCTCTACTCTATCGCCTCTACAGTAGGTAAATATTTGTGTTTGCTCTGCCGGCTGTAATGGTGGACGACTGAAAGGGGAGCGAGCGAAGTAAACCCTCAAAAAACGGAATCGCGACCCAAACACTACAGCCGCACGGCTCGACAATAAGCTCCGGCGAATATGGATGAACTTAAACATCAAGTTATGATAAACCAGTTCGTCCTGACAGCTGGATGCGCGGCCGATCAGGCGAAACAACTATTGCAGGCGGCACATTGGCAATTCGAGGTAAGGGATTTCAGGCTCAGCATTTAACGTTATGTTTATGTCTGACTGTGAAGTCCATTGTGCTTCTCGATTTGACGTGCCTGCCATGTTATGTGCAGCCTGGATACAATCCATTGCTTCACTGTTTAGATTGTTGTCTTTTCGCCGCTTTTAGATATGGTAACGCACATTTCTAAATGAAAATTAATTGGACATTATTGATGTTAAAGACGCATTTAGTCTGCATAGTGCAAAACGGGTTGGACATATTTGCTATAGCATAGCTAGATAGTTCAACCGGGCCATTTGCACCGTCCAGAAGCTTGTCTGGTTGAATATCCAATTAGAATTTACTCTAGATTAAATACTATAATCCTTCCTCATGACACACAGCACAAGCTAGCAGGGTTAGCAAATGCTATTATGCAATGAAGATGACCGCTGGTTTGCGTCGGCTACCGCAAACCATATAGCCAACGCCGAACAGCTTCAAAAAATATTGCTTTGATACTGTATCTATTGGTTTTTTGATAACGCCTATCAGTGTTCTGTTGCCCAAGCACGATTTTGTTTCATGTGAACACAATGTAAACATTGCTTGTCAACGTTGCATTCTCCATAAATCCATGACACCATGTGGCGCTGTGCAAGATAATCCCTGTACATCTGATATTCGTGTTCAACGTAATCTAACACATGTGCAAATGTGTCTTTTTAAATTGTAGACGGCGTTAAGTGCGTTTTTCCAAGAGACTAATATACCATACGGCCACCATCATCAAATGGTGAGTATATTAAAGATTCATAACATATTCTTGGGTGTGCATTCTCGAAAAGTCGGTGTCATAAGATTTTATTTAATCTGACTCATTCTGTTGTGCAAGTAATAGCATTGTTTCCCCCTCTCTGGATGTCTGGCGAAGTGCAAAGAATTCTAATGAACTAACAATAATAACAATGTATACACTATGTCCGCCATGTTGCGGAGGCACTGCTGGGCTTTCCAGAAATAAACACGAGCGGCCACGTTCGGCATTTTCTTAATGGTGTGTGTGTGTGTGTGTGTGTGTGTGTGTGTGTGTGTGTGTGTGTGTGTGTGTGTGTGTGTGTGTGTGTGTGTGTGTGTGTGTGTGTGTGTGTGTGTGTGTGTGTGTGTGTGTGTGTGAAAGAAACACGCATTTTCGACTGCTGGATCCACGGTCTGCGATTTCCCCACCATTCAATGGAAGCCGTTGGCTGCACGACATTGTGTGTCTTTATTGTGGTGTTACCACGAAGGGTCAGTGTCCTTACAAAAACTTGGAAACAGTTTGCAGAACAATGTCGTGTAACGAGTTCTGTTGGAAATGTTACCATGCGGCATTAGAAGATTTCATTTGAAGGACAAAGGAAATACAAGATATTAAGAACATGTGAATCAATGCTTTAACGATTACTTGTGTTGTTTATAAGCTGAATATGAAAGTAATACCATGTGATGATAACAGCAGGCCTACGCGTTTTTAGAATAGTAGAATATGGACTTGCTGGCGTGGTATGTTGCCCAAGTTGTAATAACACTGTAATTATCGTATTTTGTGTGCAACCTTTATGCCATACAAACGTGCGTAAAGTGTTGTTGATACCCTATCCATTGCATACAATTAGTTTTCACGGCACACTGTCTTGCAATGATCATTTCACCTCCAGCATGGTGTACAGTGAAACAGAAACATGGATTTCGATAGAAGATAGAGAGAAGCAAGCGAGGCGTATTTTGCTGTGAGTTTGCAGGGCTACACCTCGGATGATGTCACGGTGCATTTTTTCGCTGTAGAGATGTGATTGGCCGAACAGTGAACATTATTTGGGTGTCTGCTTAATCGTGCAACGCCTCTGCGTTCCCATACGCTGAAAACGGTGCGCTGCTGGTCACGCGGAAATTGTTGACACATAATAATGTAGCCTACAAATTATGGTCAAAAGGGATGGGTTGAATGGCTGCGCTACGCCCGGGGGGCTTTGTTTTGGTTTCTGTCTATAGACACAGAAAAGGGCGACATCATTCAGGGGACTGAATTTGTGCTGTGCTATCCAGAACATGTCACGTAGGCCCCCTGGGGGGAAACTTCGGGTATAGTAAACCCAGCCCCTATCCTCAGCACACCATACAGTGGCTGTCCCGTGCAGTGAACTGAACACATGGATGTGCAGTGCTTCGCCCTTTGTGAATCATTTAGAGCACTGCGTAACCTACTGTACAAAAAACGACACTTTTTTTCTTCTTTCATGTCGGTAGGACATAAATTATTTGCTGTGATCTCTCCAGGAGCTTTGACTCCATCTCTCTCAAGTATACATCTCAGAAATTGTAAATGGTGAACGTGAATGGCTGTCATCTTAGGGGTAAGATAGAGAGACCGCCATCCATACATTGATTTCCATAATAGTGCACCATAATAGTAATAGTAGGCCTATTATCAACACAGTATTCGTGTAGACTTCATAGTAGTATACCATCAGTTCAGCTTGGCCTTGTGTGCAAAGGTGATGATACACTCAGCAACTTTTTGAGCAACACTTTCGGGAAACGATACTATACACTTTTGTTTAGACAGCTTATCACTACACCACTTTTATCAGGAGAAATTGGATCAGCAGGAGACACATTTTCTTAATCATTTCATCGGGAAATTGCTCAAAAAGTTGCCCCTCGTATCAACACCTTAAGGTGTTTAAAGAAGAACAAATACAGTGAAACACAGTACACACTATGCATAGACACGGTGGGCCACTCGAAAGGCATCTATGCGGCAGTGTCAAACCATGAATGCAGAGCAGACTGTGCGGCATTGTCTAAAAAGCGCCTCTATTCAGTTAATTGTACACAATGTGGAGGCCTTGCTACTTCCTGCATCGCGGGCCAAACCACCAACTCCCAACACAAACACACACGCGCACACACACACACACACACTCTCTCTCTCTCTCTCTCTCTCTCTCTCTCTCTCTCTCTCTCTCTCTCTCTCTCTCTCTCTCTCTCTCTCTCTCTCTCACACACACACACACACACCGTTCCCTCACCCCCTGCTCCAGCTTATCAGTGCTGCACGGTTGTAGAGACCTAATCCACTTTGCTCCAGAATTTCCACGCACTGACACACTTACTCTGATTGGCTGAACCCAAAGGCCGCTAGCTATTAGCAAAAAAAGAGGCTCCCCTGAGGTAAATGTTGGGGCTACACTGTAAAAAAAATGTAGAGTTAATGCAACACTTTCAGAGTACTATGGGAACTAATACACTCTAGAAGATGTCAAATCGACTCCGTAGGTGGCTACAATGTAATATTTTGGATTACTTGGAGAGGTGTGCCTGTCTCTTTCCGTTTCTTTCTTTCTTTCTTTTTTCTTTCTTTTTCCCTTCTTTTTTCTTTTTTTCTTTCTTTCTTCCTTTCTTTTTTTCTTTCTTTCTTCCTTTCTTTCTTAATTTCTTTCTAAATGGGAAACAGGCCACTTTTATGATGCAG
>NC_085873.1:28832157-28837157 GCF_034702125.1 Engraulis encrasicolus
AAGGAGAAGAGAGGAGACAAGAGAGAGGAGAGGGGAGATGAGGACAGGGGAAAAGAGAGAGGAGGGGAGAAAAGAAAAGAGAGGGGAGGAGAAAAGAGAGAGGAGGGGGGAGAAGAGGACAGGAGAGGGGAGAAGAGGAGAAAAGAAAAGAGAGAGGGGAGTGGAGGGGAGGAGAAAGAGAGAGGAGAGGAGAGTGCATGTACTGTATGTGAGTGTGTAACATGTGACGTGCGTGGGTGCATCAGCAGCATGCTTCAGGCCTGTTAATGTCTCTCTCTCTCTCTCTCTCTCTCTCTCTCTCTCTCTCTCTCTCTCTCTCTCTCTCTCTCTCTCTCTCTCTCTCTCTCTCTACCTTCTTCTCTGCCGCAGCAGCCCTATAAATTATTCCATGACCAACCTGATCATTATATTAACTACAGGCCCCACTGTGGTAGGCAAGGCAACATAACGTCTCTCTCTCTCTCTCTCTCTCTCTCTCTCTCTCTCTCTCTCTCTCTCTCTCTCTCTCTCTCTCTCTCTCACACACACACAGACACACACACACACACACACACACACACACACACACACACACACACACACACACACACACACACACACACACACACGTGCACTATCCTATAGGCAATGCATTATAAACGCAACACGCTCCCTTGCTCTTGTCCTCTCTTCCATAACCCTGAGGCCAAACAAACGCGCGCACACACACACACACACACACACACACACACACACACACACACACACACACACACACACACACACACACACAAATGAGTGAAAGTCCAAGAGATTGAGAAGCCAGTGGTTGTGCTCTCCAAAATCCACCGGCTTTGGGGCTAAACAAACAGCACTCGTCTGTTCAGATATGCTTGCCCCAAAAATATCTGTTGCCCCTTAAAGGGCTATGCCACTATTTTGGGGCTTAATACAGTTCAAATCGTTGGCCAGGGTTTATTAAGGTGGGAGAGTGTCTTATTTTCATTTTAGGTGTTGTCTTGCTTTAAGACGTTAAAAGAGGGAGTGTGTAGCTAAGCTAGTGAAAGTCAATGTATCACTGTAGCATGTGTGATCCATTGACTCTCACTAGCTTAGATACTTTCTCCCTCCCTAAAACAAGACAACGCCTGACATGAAAAATAAGACACTTTACCATCTTTATGAACCCAGGGCAACAATTTTAACCGTATTCAGCCCCAAAATATTGGCATACCCCTACAAACGCACAGCGTTTCACCTGTGGAACATTGTAATAGTAATAGAAAAAACTTAACTACCATTGTACACCACTATGACAGTGCACCTAAGTAACACATTACGACTTGGTCATTGCCACTCTGGTAACAGCTCATTTATAAAATGGGCCGTGTCTTACTAGTAAAGTAAAAAAAATCTATGTACGATTGAAAAGACGTAAGTAATACAACAGTCAAAGTGCCGAAAAGAGATCAGGGCGGAACTGTAAGCTCACTCCTGCCTGGATGCCGGGGAAGGTAGCTGTTCATTCATTCAGAGAAATTCAGGCCTCTCTCTGGAACACACACACACACACACACACACACACACACACACTCACACACACACACAGATAAACATATATACTGGATGTCCTCTCTCTCTCTCTCTCTCTCTCTCTCTCTCTCTCTCTCTCTCTCTCTCTCTCTCTCTCTCTCTCTCTCTCTCTCTTGCTCACTGGCTTTCTGAATGAATGGAATTTGAATATGAAAACAATCCCCCATTCTCTGCCACACACATTCCAGAAGAGTGTGGTGAGAGCGGGGTGGGCTGGGTAGCGGGCTAGTTGGATGGACGAGGACACTTTTGGAGTGCAACTGCAAAAAGCTATAAATCCACCCAGGGGAGAGAAGGGGGTGGGGGGGGAGCATGCATCCCTTTGCCTACCCCCCCTTTGGATTTTCCTTTCCCTTGGATCCTACACGCACGCACACACACACACACACACACACACACACACACACACACACACACACTCACTCACTCACTCACACACACACACACACACACACACACACACACACACACACACACACACACACACACACACACACACACACACACACACACACACTCACTCACTCACTCACACACTCACACACTCACACACACACACACACACACACACACACACACACACACCACCCCTTCTTCCCTAGTCAAACACAGTCGTCAGCTGCTCAGTGGGAGCTTTGTGGAGCGCTGGGCTGGGCTGGGCTAGGATGCGTTGGGCTGCGCTGGGCTGGGCTGGGCTAGGATGCGCTGCGCTGCGCTGGGCCCGAGACGAGATGCGTAATTCCTTATGATCTTCCCAGAATTCTAATTGGCTCTGCAAGTGGAGACTTGAACGGCCATTCACATCCAGACATTTTACACACCCTGGGATAGGCTGGAAAATGCCCCCTGAGGTCACAATTGGGATAAGTAAGTGTGTGTGTTTGTGCGTGCGTGCGTGCGTGCGTGTGTGCGTGCGTGTGTGTGTGTTGGGGGGGGCTTACTAGAAGTATATAGAACTGTTTCTTTCCTTCATGTTGTGTGTGTGGGGGGGAGTCTCTCTCTCTCTCTCTCTCTCTCTCTCTCTCTCTCTCTCTCTCTCTCTCTCTCTCTCTCTGTGTGAGCATGTGTGTGTGTGCACGTGTGCGTGTGTGTGTGTAACAAAGACAGAATAAGTGAGAATGTGTGAGAGAATGCATGCATGTGATGTGCGTGGACACAACTGCTGTATGATCCTTTGTGTGTCTGTGTCTGTGTCTGTGTGTGTATGTTGGAGTGTCAACATGCCCTACATCCCTTCATCATCATCATTACCCTCCCCCCCCAAAAAGAAAGAAAAATAAATAAATAAAAAAGTCAACCACATCATCTTGGTGTGTTTATAGAGTCCATGCAAACTGTGGTTGCTGCTGACAACTGTTTGTGTAAGCATGAATAGCACGAGTCTGTGCCCTGGTTGCTACAGGAAATGGCCTCCAATTTGTTCTTTGTGTATGTCGGAGCACGGCAAAACCGCACAAAGCACACAGCCCAGCCACACGCAACGGCACGCACAGACGAACACTCCCCTGCCAGTGAATACGCCCCCACACACATGGGACATGTTCGTCAACCCTAAAACTCAGGGTGCACTGAGGGTAGAGCAATTCATCAGGAAAAAAATGAATTGAATTGGCGATTGTAGGTGTAACTGCTAACCGATGAGTACTAATCATTGATGTTTGGTATTTAGAGATGTAGCAAATCGAAGCAATCTTGTAATATCATACTAGTGTTGTGATTACATCAGTAATAGCCATGGACAACTTGTAGTCCTAAGGTTGCCAGTTCGACTCCCAACCCGCCAGGTTGGTGGGGGAAATAATTAACCAGTGCTCTCCCCCATCCTCCTCCATGACTGAGGTACCTTGAGCGTGGAACCTTCCCGTTGCACTGCTCTCTTGGGGCGCCATTGGTGGCTGCCCCCTTCCACGGGTGAGGCCTAAATGCAATTTTGTTGGGTGCAGTGTGCACTTGTGTACTGTGTCACAATGACAATGGGAGTTGGGCTGTCACTTTAACAGTACCCCTACTTCTACTTTACACATCTCTGTTTGTATCATTGTTATCAGTGTTTATTTTTCACTTTTTATTTGTATTCTGTGCATTCCATGGTGTATGAGTTAATGTAGTGTTCACTGAAGGCACTCTACCAGACACTGCACGAGTCTACCCACTCCAGCATATTGAAGACAATATTTGTATGAAGTTCATTAATTTAGTCCTAAACGTGATAAAGATCGATAATTGATTTTGTTTTTATTTCTGTTGTCACTAACGGCTCATTCTTTTGAAACTCGATTGTCGGAAACTCCAGCTTCCGCCTCGGAAAAGTGCAATAGAATGGGTACCCAAATCGGTGTTCCGAAACACAAACTCGGAGCGCTTCAGTGTACTCCGAGTTCGTTTAACATTAGTGTTTTCAGACGTTTGTATTGTCCCCAGCTGTTTCAATAGAACGCATTTACAACGGTTGTCGGGAGAACAACCTCGGGTCTACCGACAGCCGAGTTTCAAAAGAATGAGCCATAACAAAGGCAACATCAACCGCATTCCCATAAAGACGTTTCTTGTACGTCAAAACAGAGAGAGATGGAGAATAAACAAGACATACTGTATACCTCCTCCCACACGTCTTGGAAGAGGAGTGTGCAAACAAAAAAAGCATGTACCAAAAACAAACACGCTTCACAAATCTCCTGTCTCCAAAAAATGTGATTTACTAAACAGTGCGTGGAGGAGGTCCCCACAGGCTGCAGAAGGCTCCTGACAGAACTAAGCCCACGCTGACCTGGTTTCATGCTCTCTCTCCCTCTCTCTCTCTCTCTCTCTCTCTCTCTCTCTCTCTCTCTCTCTCTCTCTCTCTCTCTCTCTCTCTCTCTCCACTGGCCTTTTTCATGATCTCTCTTCTCATTCTCTACACACACATACCCAAACTCTCACACATGTATGTGTCTGTCGTTTTGGTTTGTACCAGATCTGTCTCCATTTCACACAAAAAAAGGAAAACGCATTTCCATAGCAACACAGCTGTTGGGTTTTTGCAGTGTGCAGACAGCAGAGTTAGTCTGGTTACTTCATTCTATTGGTTTGACTTTGTTTCTGCCACAGCCTGCAGAAGAATGTAAACATCCATCTCGCTGTTTAGAGAGCCGCATGGGCAATGTTGACTTCTTCGAAGGCTGGGAGTTTTTACTGTTAAAAAAAGCATGCTATGTCTTTCTTTTTCTCTCCCTCTCTGTGTGTTTCTCTCTCTCTCTCTCTCTCTCTCTCTCTCTCTCTGTGTCTCTGTCTCTCTCTCTCTGTGTGTCTCTGTCTCTCTCTCTCTCTCTGTCTCTCTCTCTCTCTCTCTCTCTCTCTCTCTCTCTCTCTCTCTCTCTCTCTCTCTCTCCACCCCTCTTTTGTGTGGTGAACACCCCCACAGAGTTCACAGTTTTGGTGTGGGTTAGTAT
>NC_085873.1:28842157-28849657 GCF_034702125.1 Engraulis encrasicolus
GCTGTTCTACGTCAAACAGACGCCAGGGGACGCGATGCCTCAATGCGCTTAGACGCAGTTCCATCGCTCAGTGACCCGGGTTCAATTTTGCCTTGAGGTCCTTTGCCGATCCTTCCCCGTGTCTCTACCTCTCCCTCGTTTCCAGTCACACTCTCATACTGTCCTGTCCTAAATAAAGCCATAAAAGCCCTATCTTTACAGTTTTTCTCGATTGCCTCCATACAAGTTCTGGTACTTCACACACAATTCTCGGAACATCTCACCCATTTCCCAACTCCCATAACCAATGTCACTGAACACTAAACACAATTCCTTATTTACACTCACATTTCAGTTTTAAAACATACTCTTTTCAAACCACTACACACAATTTTCTGGATTACACACATTTTTCATGAAGAAAAACCCTGGTTGTCGCATTGAACACACTGCCATTCAAAATACTAAAATCAACTGCCACCCTATGTTCACTTCCTCATCAGATGGGCAAACTCTCTTCATACCGCTTTACAATCTGAAATCATCACCCCATAGGGACACATATTGCATGTGATATTGATGAAAACATGAGTGGATGCAGTGAGAAAACACAAAATGTAGGAGTTCACTTTCATGTGGTTACCCAATATTTTACAATGAATTAGTGTGATTTTTTAAATGTCAGAAAAATATGTAAAATATACACACATTTGTGTACTCTGAGTCTAAAAACAATATTTCAGTATTTTACTACGGAAAAATACCCTCTTTAGTGAGTAGAACAGTGAAGAAAATAAGTTTCTACTGTGTGTCAAGTTGAGTATAGAGTTTTACCTTGTGCATATTAGTGTTCAATGGTTCACATAAGAGTGTATTGAAATGACTGCTTGTGTGTGTCATTTGAGAACAAAATTAGGTTTTTAGAAGAGAGTACATTGTTTTGAGACAAGACGTGCATTTTTCAGAGGAAGTGAAGAGTTCTGCCCGTTGCGTGTGAGGTTTGGAGATTTGTGTGTAGAGTTCTGAGAATTCGAGAACTGATTCAGAAAATTGTGTGTAAGCAATCGAGAAAAACTGTAAACATATCTTTAAACATGCCGGTCCATTGTTTTGGACCCTGTCCATCCCTTGCAGCCACAGCACACCCACAGCAGAGCAGAGCAGAGTAGAGCGGAGCAGAGCGGGGAGCTTTGGGATAAATCCCACCCTGGCATGACTCTCCAAGTCTCGCTCTGCAAGATGACAGCTGGCTGTCCGGAAGGAAGGGATTGCCGTTGAGCAGTTAACGCGCTCGCCAGCCACAACTGTTTGACTCGGACACAGGGCCCCGGGGCAAGACACTGATAGGGCCCCCCATACGGCCTGCCAAGGTCACAATAGGGCCCCCATCACCAATACAGAAGGGCCCCGGGGGAAGTGCCCTGGTTGCCCCCCCCCTATTGCTCCGCTCTGGACACAGCTGTTGTGCTCCGCATGGATGGCCGGCCATTTGAGATGGTTGGAAGTCAGTTAGTCACGGTGGTGGTGGTGCAATGACTTCAGTCTTTAATCGCTGACTCGTAGTGAGGTGTCACGATACATGCAGTGTGTTCTTGGCTATGCAACAGTAGAGCCTCTTTTCTTTGTCGCTCGTTAAATTCATTCTTTTTCTCGTGTCAGAAATACCATTCACCCTACAAGGGGGGGGCAAAGGGGTCAGTTATCCCGGGCCCAGGGAGATGGGGGCCCATAATTGGGTCCTCATTACATTGTATGTATTTGATTGGGGGGGGTTAAGATAACTTTGTCCTGGGCCCAGCCAAAGCTGTCAGCGGCCCTGCACCCCATTACAAGTTCATGAAGCACAAAAAAAAAGAAAATTAAGGCGCAATTGAAACACTTCTTTGAACATGCCGTAGGATTACGAGAGGGAAGCCAAAAGCACTTTGAATTGTTAAATGCCTCTCTCTCCATGTGCACACTGGCCAACACACCACATAACACAACTTGTAGCTCACATTACTGTATTATTGTATACTGTATATTGCACATACTGTACATCCTATTATAGCATTTGTAAGTTGTTGATTTCAATTTAAAGATTGCTTGTTGTCATAACTTGTTGTACCGACTTCATATCTTAAATGAATCAGTCTCCCTACAGATGTACGCACTGGACAACATGAATGTTGCATTTCTTACACATACGAGCTGTAATAGCTTTGCTCCTACCGTATATCTAACCTCTCTCTCTCCCTCTCTCTTTCTCTTTCTCTCTCTCTCTCTCTCTCTCTCTCTCTCTCTCTCTCTCTCTCTCTCTCTCTCTCTCTGTCTCTCTCTCTCATTTATTGGCACCTGGCTGAGATGTAAGCCATGTATTTACCTTTGTAACTTTAGTTTTTTTGTGATTGTCACTCCATGGCACTTTTTGTGCTTCTGTATTCCAAGAATTTGTATTAAAGGTTTTTTGAAAATTCAATTCTCTCTCAATTATAGATGTGTAGACCGGACAACATGAATGTCGCACTTTTCACACATAGTACCTGTAATCGATGTTCACAAGTACTCACAGCTAACCCCTCTCTCTCTCTCTCTCTCTCTCTCTCTCTCTCTCTCTCTCTCTCTCTCTCTCTTTCTCTCTCTCTCTCTCTCTTTTTTTTTCCAGATGTGCACACCGGCCAACACGCCAGCCACGCCTCCCAACTTCCCCGACGCGCTCACCATGTTCTCCCGGCTGAAGGCCTCTGAGAGCTTCACCAGTGCCAGCGGCGGCAGCCCCGGCATGGGGGGCATGGGCGCCCCCATGGGATCCTTAGGCTCCATGGCCACCTCCCCGCCCCCGCCTCCCCCACCCATGGGCATGGGCATGGGGATGGGCATGGGCATGGGCATGGGCATGGGCTGGGGCGTCTCCCCATCGCCCACAATGCCCGGCCACCACCACCAGCAGGCGGGAATATGGACTCAGGGCTCCCCTTTACCTCCGCCGCCGCCCCCACACCACCAAGCCATGCAGCATCCACACGCCCACGCTCACGCTCACGCTCACTCTCAAGCGCACCATCAGCAGCACGGATGGCCGTCAGGCGTGAACCAGCAAGTGGAGCAGAAGGCTAGCGTAGCGATGGAGGCCGAGAGATGAGGCGGCGGCAAGAGACACTTTTTGTTCGCGTTTTTAGGATTTAAAACAGGCCCCCCTCTCTCTCTCTCACTCTCCTTTCCTCCCCTCCTCTGTCCCTCTCTCCCTCCCTCCCACTCCCCTGGTCCAGTACCTGCCATCATCACCAAATTAACCCTTCCCCTCCCTTCTTCTTCGACAGCACCTCACTTTTTACGTCTGCATAGCCTTGGGAGAGGGAAGTGGGGTGGGTGGGGTTGGAGTCGGGGAGTTAGGAGGGCGATTTGATTGGGTGGTTGGGAGGAGAGGGGGCGGGACACTCTACTTTCTTATTGGCCGTGGGCAGAGGAAGGAGGAGGAGCCACACAACCAAGATGAAAACGGAGAAAAAAAATACCAAGCAACACAGACAATTACAAGAAGGGGAGAGAAAAACACAATGCAAGGTTGATGAAACTAATAATAATAATAACGATAATCATAATAATAATGATGATAATGATAATAATAATAATAATAAAGACGTAAACGAGAAAAAAAAATACAAAAATGCACACCATATTACCGAGTAAGAAAGCAAGTGATAAAAAAAACTTCTTAGATTTTTTTTTGTTCATTTTAAAGAAAGCATAGTTTAAAAATATATACGTATATATATATATTAAAAAAAAATATCTATATAAAAATGGAACTGACCCCGTCAAGCCCAAGGATTTGTGATACTCACAGACAAGATGGACAATTTTAAGCAACTGTTTCTAATTTTCTTTTTCTGTCATCTGGTGTCTTATCTGTGTGTGAGAACTCAGCAGTTTGCGTTGCATGAAGAATTGGAATCCGTCATTTTAAAGGTTTTCAAGGTTTATTTCCGGACTTTTCTTTCTCAGACATACATGTGGACAGTGTGGAACAACCACACATACATACATATTCACAACTACACTAACGAACACACAACAATACACTCAATACACAACTTGTACAAGAAACCAGGACTTTTTTCTCTCGTTCCATTGGACAATGGGACTCTGTACTCTGCTTACCTCATTGGTCACCTGACTTTCTTCAAACCAATCAGGGAATCACGATTGTTCCTAACCAAGGACATTTTTAAATTACATCGGAGACCTTTCATTCATATATTGTCGGTAGGCATTTTCATAGTTGAACATCTCCTGCTTTCAAGTGGGGCAACGACAGAGTTGAACAGGAAATACCCCCCAGGAAATACTCCCCAACCCTGAAGATGTGTGGGTATTTTGTGGAGGACAGTTCATTCTATGTAGTGTTTTTTTAAGGTTTTCATTGAGACTGGGTTGCGAGCTGTTGGATAGTAAAGACGGGTGTTTTTGAAATACGTAACTAAGGCCGCTAAAAAGTTCTTTTTTTAAATAAAAAAAGAGAAGCTACACAAAACCTGACTACTATATAATAAGAAATGTTTGTAAGCAGACTTGCCACTTTGCATGATGTACGCAAATGCATACCTACCATCTTTTGTAGTTTGTTGCTTTTTTGGGGGAATTCGACATGACTTGTATTGTTTTCCTTTCAAATTTTCAGTCAAAAATATTTTTTTTCTTTCATTCTTCTATGAACCATCTCTCACCTTTAAAAGCAACTGCTGAGATAGCAGTTAAGAGCCATTATGGCCAACCTGGAATCCATAGTTACAACCCAGTGCCACGTTTTCCAAATGACCTGGTTTTACCTGCCTATTTCAACCAGGTGATCATTCAACCAGGCAATCACCTGCTTGAATTGGGCAGGTAAAACCAGGTCATTTGGAATATGTGGCACTGGATTCTGAGTCCAGGTTGCCCATATATAGCTGGTAAAGAGTAAAAGAGGGAGAGACATTGACATACATTACGTAATACTCAAGTTCAGGGTAGCACTCATCACTTTTCTAGGGCCTGTTTCTTTAAAAAGGACAAAACCAGACAAAAAAAATATAAATAAAACGTTTCTATTCTTGGTCCACCTTTTTTCTCGTAAGGATGAGTACTACACATAATGTTCACCGTGGTACACTATCAGTAACCCATTATTATTATTATAAACAAAAGAAAAAACATCAGTCACATAATTCTCATTTTTTTCTTTTTCTTTCGTGGTTTACTTTCCATTTTGCACTGTTTTTTCTAATCAAGATGTCTCGGGATCACCTCTTTCTAAACCCTTTTTATTTCATGTACGTTTTCCCCCCTCCTGTATGACTGTATTGATACCATTCCCACAATATTTGTGGACTACCTGATAATTAAGTTATCATTGTTTGTGTTCCTAAATAAATATTGTATGTTCTAAAAAAGCCAGTGTCCGTTTCCCTGGTCCCTGCAGAGCCTGACGCAACTGAGCCATGTGGCCAGGGGTGTCGTACAGGGGGGTTAAGTGTGACTTACCAGGGCCCACATAGGGGGCCCACACAGAGTCTGATTTATGTAGATAAATTGCTAGGGGGTCCATTGGAGCTGATTGTACATAGGGCCCACAATTTGCTGCTACGCCCCTGCATGCGGCCATATTGAGCTGTCACAATCGTCAGGGACGGACAAGCACACAATCTTAATATAGCTACAGCCCAGGGGCTCCATCCTGCCAGGGGGGCCCCTATTGGCCAAAGGAAGAAAACTTGTAAAAATACATGAGTGTCAAAACATGTTAACAGCCCCTTTTATTAGTTAGCAAAACGTGTTATCCTTCATTCTTGGCTCAGAATTACAATTCTGTCTATGTATTTTGTAACAAGAATTTCCCGTTCACAGTGGGGCCTACAGTAAACCTGTTCGTTTAGGGGCCCCTGGCCATCTTAATCCATCCCTGGCAATCGTGAAACTGCTATTTCATAATGGCTGACATTAGAGAGAGCTTTGTGCCTACTGACCCTGTCCTACTTTACTCTCTCTCCCGCTCGGCTCAGCGCTGCCCGGCAGCGGCCGTTGCCATGGGATTCTTGTTTGGATGATGTAATGCCCTCGACGGATAGAAAGAGGGGAAAAAAAGAGATCTGTCTCATGTCGTTGTCTGTTCTGCTGATTATGAGGTGGTGAACTCAACCAACTGCCCCCCTCTCTCAGCGTTTATGCATCACCACTGCTGTATTTTTTATCAGCATATATCTAACCCAGGATCAGTAAGTCTCACTTGAGCAAATTTATTTTTCTCACGTCAAAACTGTTCTCAGAACAGATCATCCATCCGGGCACAGCACGGGTGTAGGTGTGGGTCTGTATTCGTGTCCGTGCATGAGTTCACCATGTCTGTGAGTGAGAGGTACAGTACTGTACGTATGAAGTACATATGTAAGGACAGGTTTACACATGCACGCACAGACAACACACATGAACATACATGTGTACAAGCACACATGCCACAAGGCACATTCAGTTCACATACTGAACATACGGTTCATTGCACACACATACATTCCCTGAATAGTTGCCCCATCTGTCTGCTTGTGTGTGTGTGTGTGTGTGTGTGTGTGTGTGTGTGTGTGTGTGTGTGTGTGTGTGTGTGTGTGTGTGTGTGTGTGTGTGTGTGTGTGTGTGTGTGTGTGTGTGTGAGCGATAGAGAGACAGAGTGAGAAGAGTGAGAGAAAGAGTTAAAGAGAGATAGATTGAGTGTGACACTGACTGACAACATCCCCCTTCTGCCTTTATATTATTGTACACTATATTATATTACACTATTAAATGTTCTGCAATTATGATATTACTTTATGTTATATTAGGTTTTTGAGAAGAAGATACCGCACACTCTTGTCCACTCTTGCTGCAATTTATTTAGAAAGCAACGTTTCGGCCCGTATGGCCTTTCTCAAGTTTTTACAGTTTATAGGTTTGTAGTTTGTAGGCACAAATGATGTTTTCTAAATACATTGCAGCACGATGGACAAGAGTGTGCGGTATCTTCTTCTCAAAAACTGATCTTGCACCCGCTACCTGCACCTCGAAACCTCTGGTGTGCGTTGGTGTCCTCCTTCAAAAAATTACATTAGGTTATAACATATTATTATAAATTAATTAATATGATTATTGTATTATATTATGTATATATTGCACTTTTGTATTGTATTGCACTTGTGTGTGTACTAATGTAAAAATAAGGCCTAAACACTAGGAAAAACACATGTTTGTAACCTGCATAGCCTACTAACTTGATGAAGACGATAATTTGTCATTTTTAAAGGGACACTGTGTGAGATTTTTAGTTGTTTATTTCCAGAATTAATGCTGCCCATTCACTAATGTTACCTTTTTCATGAATACTTACCACCAGCATCAAAATCCAAGTATTCATTATGACTGGAAAAATTTCACTTTTCATACATGAAAAGGGGGATCTTCTCCATGGTAGGCCATTTTGAATTTCCAAATATCAAATTTGGTAATAGGCAGCCCAATTTCAATAAGCAGCATAGT
>NC_085873.1:28859657-28917157 GCF_034702125.1 Engraulis encrasicolus
CTGCCTTGCTCTCATTGCCACCCTTCAGTATTTTTTTAAATGACATAAGATTATCTGTGAGCCTATATTTGCTGGCTGCATTCATAAAGATTTTTTTTCTTAGTGAGAAAACCAATAAGCCTGAAGATTTCAAACAAATGTTGCTTATTATGACTTTGTTTATGCAGCTCTCACATGCATGAAAATCTGATGCAATAATATGGACCCAGCAAAGAGGACACCTCATGTTTTGCTACCAAGAAAATGGCACATTTGATGCAATGTTGATTAAATGCAACAGCCAACTAGATTGCATTCTCACAGAAAATGCTGGAAGCGGCCTTGCCTTTTGGGGCAGAGATGAGCAGTTTTATTTTTGATATCTCTGTCCCTAAATTAAAAACAAACTACTATTGAGAAAACAAAGCTTAAAGAAATGTTGGAAAAATCCATCCATCCAGTCAGAAGTTATGGGTCAAACAATTCAGTCATCTTGGATTCAGCCATCTTGAAAGTGTTGTAGCTCCGCGTTTTGGGGATATACTAAATGACATACATGGTATTTTAAGTTGGCTAAGGAACACTGCATATGATATAATTTTGAAAATCAACATGGGTCCGAGTGGGATTCGAATTCACAACCTCCATATCTCTAATCCAGCACATTTGCCATTGATACTAAATGACATACATGGTATTTTTAGTTGGCTAAGGAACACTGCATATGATATAATTTTGAAAATCAACATGGGTCTGATAGGATTCGAACTCTCAACCTCCATATCTCTAATCCAGCACCTTTACCACTGAGCCAAGCAGCAGGCTGTCATAAATATTCCAGCAAGACAATATCATATTGTATTGAAGAGCTGAACAATATACTTCTAGAACTGTAGTTGCAGGTGCTCGTTAAGAATAGAATGTTGAGAGAAAGTGACAGTTGAGATGGAACCCTATATTGCCTGCACCTGTTTTGATTGACTGTATGGCACTTAGTATGGTGCTCTAAGGCAGAGGGCAGAATCAAAAACAGTTTTTTGTCTTTAGCTTGCTGTTAAGTACAAATAATTGGCACATGTCCTGTGCACAGATTGAAGTCATAAATGTGATCTTTCTAACAGTCTTTCAATGAAGTTTATAGGTTAAACGGTTCAGTCACAAATGGACCTCTTGTGGAAGATGTGCTGACCTCTTCAGAAAGGCACTTCAAGAGTCAATGGGAAAAGCCATTGGGCCAGCCCTGCTGTTTTTACACACCTGCCATTTAAAAAGTAATGGGAGTTGGGACATGATACTTTCACAATTTGGAGACATCTAGAGCTCGCTAACAACGCGTCAACTAAACTTCTAGGTGAAAGAGTTGATGTTTTATGACCGAAAAAGCCTCCTACACTCGGATCTGTAGAGTGACGGAATCTTGGTTCATGAGCATTCTACCATTGTTTTCAATGGTGACCCAAACTTGCACAAAATCGACTAAATCTGCAAGCCGAGCCGGTAGTTTTAGTGTTTGAACGGTGTCTCTATCTCGAAAGGCCAAGGAGGAGAAGCGGTTTCTATTTTTGATGACCTGCACAAGAGAATCAAGCATAAACTGTACTTAGAGATTACTAGAATCGGGCCTTGCTCTGCAAGCCCGCTTAATAATACATTGTCAAGTTGCACTTTGTTTGTAGACTTAAGAGGGGCTTAGCATTCCAAACAAACTATTTGGGGACAGTTTAAAAGTGTGAAAAGTTTATCAAGCAATCGTTTTTAAGTACCACTAGTTAGCTGCCAGCCAGTGTTGCCAAAAGAAAATCAGTCAAAGTCGCTATGGGCTCGCTGAAAAGTCGCTAGAAGTCGCTAGATGATGTCATGACATTTTTGGAGATCAGAGCTAATCTGCAGCCCTGCTTCACCGTGGGAAACGCTTCTGACGATGAAACAATGAATTTGTCACTGAAAATGCGCATTTTAAAAAGTCGCCAGATGCCCGAAAAAGTCGCTAAAGGCGCTAGATGAGTTTTTTTGGCGCCAAGGCCGTCAAAAAGTTGCTAAATCTAGAGACAAAGTCGCTAATTTGGCAACACTGCTGCCAGCAGAGCTCAAATACAATTTGCCTTCATTTGTGTTAATAACAACGAGCTACAGCTAGGCTACTGCTAACCAAATTTGAAGTCCTAACATCCTGTTTGCAATCAAATGTGGGCCATTACTTTCAAAAACGAGACATAGAGAACTTTGTAAACAATTTATTCACAGTCTCTGATACCGTCCTTCCCTTGTAGTCTACCTCATTACCTCTCATGCCACCCTCGTAGCGCTCGTTGTCACTTCTGTCTGGAGCCTGCAGTGAGTGACTGGCAAAGAGGGAGAAACTGGCTGAGGGGGCGGGGCACGGCCCGCTTCTTTCTAGCGTCTGGGGAGCGATTTCAAAATTCAAAATAAGAGTTGACAGTGCGATCGGACATTTTACATTTTTCAGAATTATGCGAGGGCGACAAATAGATATATAAATAGATAAATAGATGAATAGATAAATAGAAAAATAGACAAATAGATGCCGCTAATTGAGTATGGGGGCACTAGAGCGTGGCGTGGTGGCAGCGAGAAGACAGCCGAGAATCGGGCAGTGTGTTCTACTCGGCCTGTCACACCGACCACAGACAAAGCTAGTTTGCTACTTTGCCATTCATTTCAACCGGACACCGGTGGCTGCTGCTGTCCAAATTCCGCTCAAGTTCTATTTTCCAAATGCAGCACGGCTCCCGCGCCGCTACTGCCCGACTACTGCCATGTTGGTGTGGAAGGACAGATCTGTTTCCATGTATTTTAGCCACCGCCGGCAAAAACAGCTTCCGTATAACCCCGATTTCCCGCTCTAATCTGAAATAGGCCTTAGGGTCAAATTGTCTCATATTGGATGACTAAAATTTTGGGTAACACTTTACTTGACACCGGTGTCAAAGCATGTCATTACAGTGTCATAATAGTGTCATAACACAGTCATAGATAAGTTATAAACATTATGTCCATGTCGTTACCATTTTATGACTGTTGACCTTAAGTGACATTCGCTTATGGCAAAGACAACCCAAGAACCGGATGTCATTTAAGGCCAACAGTCATAAAATGTTTATGTCATGGACATAATGTTTATGACACGTGCATAACTGTGCCATGACACTGTTATGACACTGTAATGACATGCCTATGACACCGGCGTCAAGTAAAGTGTTACCAAAATCCGCCAATGGTTTTGTTGTCCCTCTCAATGCCTGGTGGACAGGTCTTGTCTAATAAATGCCCACCTTGATTTGTCGTCCCAGTCCCAGACAGGAAATGTCGTCCATCTGGACGTGGCTGCCTCACCTGTGGGGCAATCGCTATTCCGACATGCCGCTATTCCGACACTTTTTAGGGGTTAGGGTTAGGGTTAAGGTTAGGGATGTTGGAATAGCGGCATGTAGGAATAGCGGCGGGCGGTGGAAAACGTGTCGGTATTCCGACAATAGACATTAACGTCGGAATAGCGACATGTCGGAATAGCGCCACGTAACCGCCTCACCTTTAGCCACTGCACACAGGGGAGCCATTTTAGTTTCTCCTCTCGTACGTACACTACACACATACACGTGCACATGGCTCTCACGTGCCATGTTCTCTCTCCCTCCTCTGTCTCTTCTGTCTTCCGTAGACGCAGTGAAACAGCTGCCAGAGTGCTATACATCACCACTAAATGCAATCCTGTCCTCCTATGCAGACAGAAGAGTCCAAGCCAAGCCAAGCCAAGGCGGACCGCAAGCTCTAGTCTGGGCTGCCTTTATCACTCACTCTCCCTCCTCCCTGACATGGGGAGGACTGAGTGCTGTAGGCTGTGTGTGTTTTTGCATGTGTCTGTGTGTTTGTGTGTGTGTGTGTGTGTGTGTGTGTGAGAGAGAGAGAGAGAGCACATGTGCGTCCGTGCATAGTATATGTGTGCATGCATTTGTGTGTGTGTGTGTGTGTGTGTGTGTGTGTGTGTGTGTGAGAGAGAGAGAGAGAGAGAGAGAGAGAGAGAGAGAGAGAGAGCATGTGCGTCCATGCATGTAGGTGTGCGTGTGTGTGTGTGCGTGTGTGTGTGCGTGCGTGCGTGTGTGTGTGCCATATTATTCATATAAAATGAGGCAAGTGTGATGTGACAAGGTGGTGGAACGCCGCCCACCTGTGCTCCACGCTATAGAACTAGGATAGAACCTCCTCTAACCACACACACACACACACACACACACACACACACACACACACACACACACACACACACACACACACACACAAACTGGGCCGCTGACACCTTTGGCTGGGCCCGGGGCAAAGACACATGAAGGGGCTGCAATTCCAATCCATACAATGTAATGGGGGTCCAATTCTGAGCCCCCTCTCTCCCTGGGCCAGGGACAAGTGACCCCTTTGCCCCCCCTCCCCCCTGTCGGCTTCCCTGCACACACACGCACACGCACAAACACACACCGGTACACACACACACACACACACACATGGCCAGCCGGATCTGCTTAGCCAGCTAGCCAGCTACCCCCATGCAGTTCAGCCCCTCCTCCCGTTCCCTGTGACATCACCGCTGTGGCGGTGTCACGTTCAAGACATGTGTCCCACCACGAGTGCTGTGCTGTGAGGGAGGGGGGGGGGGAGTGTGTGTGTGTGTGAGTGTGTTGGGGGGGGGGGGGGGGGTAGTAAGAATGGAGAGAAAAGAGGGGAGGGGGGGAGACGGAAAGGAAGGAGCAAGAGAATGACGCTGAAGGGGGAAAAAAAAAGAAAAAAAAGGAAGGAGGAATGGAGCTGGGAGTGGGCAACGGACGGAAGGGGAAGAAAAAACGGAGGAAGAGAAAAGAAAAGAAGGAGGGAAGGAATGCTTACTTTTTTTTTCTTCGCCCTCTTCACGTGTTCGACATGGAAACACTTTGTATCTGCATTTTGTACTTTGCTGACTTCACTTGGCCTGGAGGGCTTTGTTTGTTTTCTATCCTTGCCCTTGCACACTGTTCTGTTTGGGTTGACACAGTATGATGCAATGCAGATGCTGAATAAATACACACGCTGCTTTTGCAGCATCGACAAAACACAACCTACGAAATAAAACTAGTGTGTCCTCGTGTATGCTGTGTGGATGCATGTATGTGTGTGTGTATGTGTGTTTGTATGCATTCATGCATACCTGAGTGTGTGTGTGTGTGTGTGTGTGTGTGTGTGTGTGTGTGTGTGAGAGAGAGAGAGAGAGAGAGAGTGAGGAGGGGTGGTCAGTGAGGACTGGGAGAGCATTGCAGCTTCTCATGTGTCCAGCTATATACTCATTCACTTCCAGTCAACTATTACTCACACACACACACACACACACACACACACACACACACACACACACACACACACACACACACACACACACACACACACACACACACACACACACGACAAAGGCATCTGCAACTCATTGTTTCAAACGTCAGAAACCAGGGCACCCATTCTGTATACAATACATGAACGAAATGCCCCACCAGCTCTGACGCCATTAGTGTGTGTGTGTGTGTGTGTGTGTGTGTGTGTGTGTGTGTGTGTGTGTGTGTGTGTGTGCGTGTGTGTGTGCGTTTGTGTGTTTGTGTGTGTGTATATTTGTGTGCCTTTGCCTGTGCGTGTGCCTGTGTGTGTGTGTGTTGGTTAATATTTAATTCAGTTCATTTTGCCCAATCGGTTTTGCTCTGCAATATGGTAGAACAGTTACAGAGTACACGTATAGCAGTGTTGACGTGGTATGGCGCTCTCACTGTGAAACACTGCCACCTAGCGTCCATCTGCAGTCATAGCAAGATTTGCCTTTTGTAAGTGGAATTGTCGAGAGCAGACCACAGCGGGCAATGAACAGAATGCAATTCAGACTTTGCTTTATGAGTATTATAGATATGTGTGAGAAGGGATGGCTGCTTGACCAGCACCCCTTTGAGCAGTGTGTGTGTGTGTGTGTGTGTGTGTGTGTGTGTGTGTGTGTGTGTGTGTGTGTGTGTGTGTGTGTGTGTGTGTGTGTGTGTGTGTGTGTGTGTGTGTGGTTGGGTGGGGGATTTGGGGGAGTGCCAGGGTTAGAGCTGAAGTGGAACCCAAAAAGGCTGGGAACTTTTTGTGCAACCAGCCTCTAAATTGTAGGCCTGTCTATAAGAACATACAAAAAGAAAAATCAACAATCGCCACCAAACTGAGTTTTTTTTTTTTTTTTAAATATCCCATTTAGGGGCTAAAAGTAAAAAGCACCTGTCACAATGGAGTTTTTTTTATTTTTATTGACGGTTTTAAAAAAAAAAATGCATACGTGTAAGCCAGAGGTGCATCTTGTCACCAGGCTAGGCAGGCAGCCGCTTGGGGCCCCCAATCCTATGCATGGTGAATAACAGCTAAGACTTGCAACTACCCTAGACTCGCCTCTGGTGTAAGCAGCACCTCAGATACAGAGGAGGATGAGAGTAGAGTGCTACTTGCTCACTTATTCACCTCCTCCTCGTGTCCCGTGTTGGGAATGAAACCTATGACCTTTATGACCTTTTGGCTTTAGGTCCAGCTCCTTAAAGGTGCACTGTGTAATAGGTTAAGTACTTTGTTTCACGTTGGTCATATTAGTAAATACACTTAGTAGTTTATTACTCAGTAAATATTCATGAAAAGATCAAATTTAGCAACAGGCAGCACAGTTTCAATGAGCAGCAAGCGCCTACTCTGGCCACAGTCCTACACAGTGCTCCTTTAAATGCTATGTCTTCGTTAAGTGCAAGGTTAAAATGTGGAGGCTTGTGATCACATTGCCCACAGCAAGGGTACGACAATATTGCAGGATGGGCCATCTACAGAAAGCAAAATGACCCATCTACAGAAGTGGCATTCTACATCTTGCGTTGTTAATTAGAGAGTCAAATGTATGTGTAATACTCATAGACCTTACTCATCAGTCCTGCTCTCTTAGTGTTAAAATCAATACGGTGATACTGTACACAAACCCCTGTTGTGTCTGTATTTTCATATCATGCAAATGTTTTATTGGTATATGGCAAATATACTGTCAGGGGACCAGAGGGCGCACTTCTTTCCAACTGGACAGACAGGAAGACTTGTCACAGTCTACCTACTTTGACAAACAGCGCTTTCAATCAACCATATTATTCTTATTGTTACTGTAAATGTGTATTTTTTATGAGAGAAGCTTCATCTGAAGGATGCTACCGGAATTTCACACGTGAGAGGTAAAACTTTACGCAATATTTGATTAGCGTTTGAGACAAAGTAGTACAAAAATAATTGAGTGTTAAATGGAGACATTTTATAGAAATACAATGTACAGTAAGCCTTCATTTAAAAATGTTGGATTTACTGGATTTGATAGTGGACACATCTTTATACACAAATGCCTGGCAGTAAGTTGGAAAAAATATTATTGTGTAATTTGTGTTGATGAAATGTGATTAAATGACTCAATTAAGTAAATACCAGCCCGAGATGGTTACATGGTTAATCCATGAAATAACCATCTCATTTTGCATTAATTATGGAAGTTCCATTGTTGAGTAAAAAGTAGTGTACTGTGCTGTGAAAAAGAAAACCTTTCACTGCTATTTTCAGGTGTGTGACAATACAACATAAGCAAGGTGTCAGCAGGTGGCCAAGTAATTGGCTATGCAAGTGGCACAAAGGGCTTTTTATGAAATCAGCTTTTCAGTGGCTGGCTTAAAGCAACATTTTTTTTCTAGATTTGAAATGGTAACATTAATTGGACGATGATGTAAAAACATAAGCCTACCACAGTTGGATGGGTAGGGTGTGGTTGCCTGATTATCATCGACTTTCAAATCTCGTATTGAGATGTTGGTCTGACCAAGAAGATAGCAAATAACGTTTCCCAAACGGCATGGTTAACCCACCTCCCTCGGTTTGCTAGAAAAGGCTGTGCCGAAGTACAAGCCAAACATTTTCTTAGTCCAAAAGAATGCTGTTTAAACCACATTACTGCCTAAAACATATCTCTACCCAAGGCCGTTGGAGCTGCTCAAAGCTGATTGCTTCCCGAAAAAGTGGGTGGAGTTCCCGATTCTCTGGAGCTCGGAAACGATATTTGCATTACTCCTGGCCTGAAGGCATTGAGTCACTAGGGCGCTGTGGCCTGGCCAAGGCTGTGGTACAGTGCTGTACAGTGCCTAGGACAGGGCCCTAAATTAAAAAAAAAATTACCACCAGCCAAAATGAAATCTTACTAGCTAAACACACACTCACTAATGGGTCAAAGTGGCTAGTAAGTTGTTCTTTTCTACTAACCAAAATGACATTTTACCAGCATTTGGCCGGTTGGCTGGTGTTAATTTCGAGCCCTGGCTGTCAGTATTACATCCCCATAATCTAGACCGCTCCACCACTGGAAAGCTGTATAAGTCATTGACAACACTTTACCACCTTAGCACTACACTGCTGCAACCAGGGCCAGATTAAGATGGGGTGTGGGGCCCCTAGGCCAGTGTTTCCCAATCTTTTTGGTTTCGTGTACCCCCTAACCCTTTTCGGCCCTGGCTGCGACATTACATTGAGTCTTCAGTAATACATTATGACTTCATCCTTGCCATTCTGAGTGATAACAGTGATTCATAACAGGAGTCAGGATGAGCCATGTCCAGTGAGAAGACCAGTATGCAACAAAGTGCTTTAAGCCACCCAGATGACTTCAAACAAGCCCATTGTTTCACACAGTCTGAATCTACTTAAAAACAACACTAGGTAGATTTCTCACAACCTTCAAGCGCTGTTTCTGTAGCCCTTAAAATGACATTTGCGGGAAAAAAAGCCTGAAGAAGAGGAGGAGGCTTTCTTAATGGCAGAACAATATAAAAACGATAGTGTGGATGCAGACTGCTTTAACCACAGATACCTGTACGTGTATTCATATTTATCTAGCTTAATTTGGACATGGTCTTAGTGACCAACCCCCCGCCCAAACTCCCACCCCACTTAGGGTTGCAACTATCTGGGGAAAAATAAGGGACGCCTCAGGGACGCTTGGCAACCCTAACCCCACTGGTTGTCCCTAGGCATTTTAAACCATATAAAACTGATAGTGCACTGTTTTAGCCACAGATCCGTGTTCATATTTATCCAGCTTAATGTGGACATGGTCTTAGGGTTGCCATCTGGGGAAAAAAATAAAGGACGCCTCAGGGACGGTTGGCAACCCTAACCCCACTGGTTGTCCCTATAGGCCCTGTCACCTGCAGCATGTCGGAAGGTGATGGGGAGGAGGTGTTGGACGCAGCTGGCAAGGCCCTGTGGCTCATTGCTTTCCGGAAGCAGCAGCTGCAGCACCGCAACGACCTCATCACCAAGGCCCGCGACTTCAGCCAACGCTCACGGTCCCGGAACGCGGACGACGCCTCCCAGGACCAAACGTCCCAGCCCCCAGGTGAATTCCGAGAACACGGTAAAAAACAGTGTTTATTAAACACTTACAGAGTCAATTTAGCGCCACCTTCTGATGACTACATCAACATTCTATCTATGATAGTTGCATTTGATTGGTGTCAACCATTCTCAAAGGAGAATTCCTGACAATTTCAACATGCATTTGTATTGCTCACGGTACCATTTACTTGTCAGTACCCAACGGTGTAGCTTTTTTTGTTGTTGTTCAGCCCTTTCCAAGATTCTTTCTGGCCATTCTAATGGGGGCATGTGCTTGTTAAAATTATATAAGGTATCTTCACATATATAAGGTACCTTCACACACATATCAGCCCAAACATGAGCAAACCCCAACAGACATGGGATGATATTTGGAGTATGTTAAGATGTTTTTGAAGAAAAAAAACTGTAAACCAACCCATGCCCATATTAGAATGGCCAGGATCTCTGAAAGGGCAGAATAATTAAAAAAAGTGCCTGTCATTGAATACTGACAAGCAGGGCTCTAAATTAACACACGCCAACACGCCAAACACGGGTGAAAATTCATTTTGGCTAGTAGAAAAAAATACCTACCCGCCAATTTGGCTAGTAGCGCCCGAGTACAGTAACTTATGAACGGTAAACCGCTGCTCTGACGAACGTTATAGGGCGAGATTTCCTACATTACCCATGGACACTAGCGTCACGACGTAGCCTCCCACCGTGGGCTTTCCAGTGCATCGAGCGTCAACTCCATGCTGTTGCGCGCGCCAGGATTGAAAACATTTCAGACGACCAGCCTTCTGTCAGCTAAGCTGCGCTCACACTATTCTGACAGGCAGCTCTCCTCCTATGCTCTCGTCGCTTTCGCTACAACCCTTTTAACGTCACTACTGCTATTATTACTATATGAACCTTGAACAGGCTGCATTTTTGAAGCAGCGAAACCCTGACCGTTTCAATAACAGGACTTGCGCAGATTATGCATAGCGCTACTTCTGTTGTATACTATGTTTTGTGCGAGTGATGAGAATGTGGCGGGGGTTAGAGCAAGGTTCTGTGTGTTGGTGAATGCTAGTAGTAGGCCTAATTGTAAATAGTGACGTTAAAAATGAGTGGTTGTGGAACGAAATAGCGACCAGGGCAGAGGAGGAGAGCCGACTGTCAGAGTAGTGTGACCGTAGCTGTCAGTTCAGTTGTCTTCTGAAATGTTCAGAGTCGTGGCGCAACTAAGTTGGAAAGCCCACGCCATCGGAAAGAAAAAAAAAAGCAACCAACGACGAAGCTGTGGAAGTAACAAAGGAAGCGAAGATTCCCGAGATATTATTTACTTTTAATTAAACTAGGCGTCTTGTCATTTTGTTGCGCATGGTAGAGAAGAGCTCCTCCTCTCTCCTCTCATTTTCCTCTCATCTCTTCTCCTTCCTTGGGGTGTGCGTATGTGAGGTTTTGTAGTGTTTGGCTGTGTGCTTGGTTACTGTAGGCCTATGTTAAAGGTCTGTTATGTGAGTGGCTTGTGCGATGTGATTCAGCTGTTTTCAGAGGAATTGAACAAAAACTAATCAAATTAATTAGGCCTAAGTAATGAAAGTAAAAAATAAAGCAGAAGTTAAAAAATAATGAAAAAATATATAGCCTAGGCCTATAATATGCTTAATTATTATGTAGGCATATAGTAGCCTATGCAGGCCTAGTGTATCTGTGTTGTAGAAACAGTTGGACAAAATGACCATTTAATTCGAAAAAAAAAATAACTAGCCTAATGCATAGTTTATTTTGGCGAGATTAAAAAAAATGGCTAGTTGAACTTCTGTTTGGCTGGTAAGAAAAAATGTCCACTAGCCAAATTGGCTGGTGGTGGAAAAAGTTAATTTAGAGCCCTGCTGACAAGCAAAGGGTAGTATGAGCAATGAAAAAGTATGTTGAAATTGGGAGGATGAACTGTCCTTTAAAGGGACACTGTGTGAGATTTTTAGTTGTTTATTTCCAGAATTCATGCTGCTCATTCACTAATGTTACCTTTTTCATGAATATTTACCACCACCATCAAATTCTTAGTATTCATTATGACTGGAAAAATTGTACTTTTCATACATGAAAAGGGGGATCTTCTCTATGGTTCACCATTTTGAATTTCCAGAAATAATCAATTTAAGCTGCAAAAATGACTGTACTTGGGCCAAACTAGAAAATATTAGTTTATTACTTTATTACTAATGGTTCAGAGTATAATTGGCAAAAACTGTAATGTTTCAATATTGCTACATACCCATTGCGAATTAGCAGCCGAGGTGAATAACTTCCCATATAGGTTACCAGGTTTAAATTTGACTCTGTCTTTTGTTGTCTTTTGATCAGCAGAGTTGGAAGCCATTCAAAAAGAACTTCTGGAATTGTCCAGACGAGAGGAGATGCTGCGTAGGAGTGGAAGTCTCCAGAAGGATCCGCATGGTAAATACACAGTTAAAATACCCAGTGTTAATATGTAATTAATGCATAAAGTTGAATATGTAATACGTTAATACGTAGCCCCTTAATGCACGCCATATCTCCAGTGGCACACTGTAATAGTCATTGACAAGTTAACTACTACAATACTATGACATAACACAGGGTCTTTAGTAAAGCACTACGAATTGGTCATTGCCATTCTGGTAATGCCTTGTCTTAACAGGTTAAAGTTGAAATGAACTCTGTTTAAAAATCTGTTTAAAAAAAGAGTTAAAATTAATTCTGTTTCAGGTGACATTTGGTGCCACTCGAGTGTAACATTTTTAATTCTACTCAATATTGTGCAAATAGAGCTGTAGCATTGATATTACTCTGGCCACCTCATTGAGAGTAAATAGAATCTATCTATGGCCACCTACAGAAATTTAACCTGACTTTTGTCTTCACTGTCAGAGTAATTTTGCTCACTGCAATGTTGGAAATACTCAATCTGATTAATATACATTTTTATACCCCATTTCTTACAGTGTACAAACCAATATCAAAGATTGTATAGTTGTCCTCTGAAACTGATTAGTCCTCTCTTCCTCAGATGTAGTTCTGTTGTTTGGAGAAAAGATTTTCCCAGGTAGGGGAACTTTATACATCTTTCAATAGCAGATCAATTAGATCATAATTGGTTTTCAACAGAATCCCAAATTAGCTTCACTGAGCAACTAACAGTGAACAATCTGTTTGCAGAGCCAGACTACGACATAGAATACGCCCCTCCAGACTATGACATGCCTTCTGAAGAAGACATCCCCTCAAGCCCTCAAGATAGACCTCCAGAAAATGGTAAACAAAGGACGTATTATACATCTGCTGTATGTTTCTGGCTACCTGATTAATAAAAAAGTGTTGCTGTTATCTTGAATAATCTTATATACTGTAAGGCGTTGAACAGGAGCAATGGGGGGCAGCTGTGGCCTAATTGTTAGATGGGCTTCCGATCTGGGTTACAGGTTCAAATCCCACCCTTACCTCTCCCTACTTTGGAGCCCGGTCGCAGGAGATGCGTCATGTTTCCACAAAATTGAATTGATCTATAACGGCAGTGGTGCCGTCACGATAAAGCCCCGTTTTTCGTGGTTGGCCTGTCCGACTCAAGGTTGATTTACGATTGATGGACCTGTCAAGCCAGTGATGAGGAAGAAGCGGAGTGTAGGTACGGTGTAGAGAAGCGAACATTGCATTGGAAAACACACTGTCCAACTTAATTTGTTTTACTTCACAGTGTGATGGGGCATAGGCCTACATGCTAATGTATCCCTTCACTAATAGTCTTTCCCTAATCAATTTTCTGTCAGAATTGGTCCCTCAATCGTAAATCAACCACGAGTCGGACAGCCCATTCAAATGCATTGGCCGCGGAAGTGTGGCCCCACCACGAAAAACGGGGCTTTATCGTGACAGCATGACGAACGTTATAGATTATAGATTATAGATCGGCGATTCGTGGCCACGTGATATAGTGTGCGATACAGTTGGAGCAAGGCACCTTACCCCACACTAGCCTGGCAATGCCATCCTGTACTACACCCAAAGATTTTGGCTTCGCACATCGTCTGGCAAAAGCCTCGAGCTCGGTTCTCTTAGTGTTTAGCCAATCAGCAAACATTTGAGAGTGGTGACGCAGAACTCACCAGCAAAGTCTGTTACTGATTGGTTAAAGTAGCTATATTCACACTTTTGTTTTGTTATTTGTATGCTTTTGTGACACTATATCGTAACAGTGATGTTAACAAAGCACAATATGGGTTTTAATTTTAATTCGGAACTCCAATGCATTTAAATGGCAGAGTAAGATCAGACCATCTCCCACCCTCCACAGAGATGAATTCTTTTTGGCTTTTGCCTTTTGCCAGATTGTTTGACGGAGTTAACAGTCGCTTTCACCCAGGCTAACCCCACACTGCTCCAGGGACTGTAACCAATACTCATGAATGGCCATCCGGGTACTTTGCTCTTAAATGTGCGTCACGCCCCTTTATGGGGGATATTAACTTACATGCTATCGGCTAGCCTAAATGAACACATTCCATGCTTCAGCCACGGCTATTTGGTTGTATTATTTGAACAGCCGACAACACAACACGTTTTCGGCATGTTATGCGTGAACAACGCTGGCCTACAGGTCCTCATCTTTCATTTATTATTCCCCAAATACCACCAATTGACTTGCATTGGCTGTTTTCCCCCACAAATAGGCGTAACGCACATGGAAAATGTCACACAGTTCATGAGTATACCCTGCTAACTGTAAGTTGGTTTGGATAAAAGTGTCAACTCGGTGTGATGTAATGTTATGTAATCTTCAGAGTCAGACCTCATTGCATCAGAGGCCCCAGAGGACCCCGAGGACCTGGTCGACCCAAATGCCCCATCAGAAGAAGGTAAATATGGATAGCCAGGGTAGGACCTCCTAGTGAGGCAACACTTTCAGCATTGCAACTAGCCAGGTCAAGAGCAATGCAAGTACTTTCTGAGTTCCCGAAAATGGGGAACTCCTCCCACTTTGCCGGTAAGCAAACAACCAGGAGCAAACCAAGGGATGCGGGTCAATCATGTAGTATGGGAAATGTTAACTGTTATGCTCTTGGTCAGACCAAGTCTCGAAGAGATTTGAACGTTGATGATAATCAGGCTAAAACATGGACATCCGCTGTTCGGGGACTGTATGTTTTTTCAGTTTTCTGTATGTTATGTTCAGACCTCTCAAAAATCAGACAATTTCCCTTGCATCTCCTTGAAGATAGCCTGGTGGATCTTTAATCTACAGCAGGGGTGGGGAGCCGTTTTCATTCAAGAGCCACTTCAAATTTTATACGTTTAAGTCCTCCAAGGGCCGTACTTTGAACACAACCCAGGGATTCCCCCCTGCACTTTAGGCCTATAATGAAGGTAACCACCTTTACAACAGACCCCACCTTCACATGGTCCCCTGAAAATATAACGTAATTGTATTGTAAATGTAATTTCTAAGATTTCTTAACAAAACCTGTTATATTTCATGTGGCACTGCATAACAATTGTATCAGGGGCCGGACAAGACGGTCTCAAGACATAGTAGGTTCCCCATACCTGATCTACAGAGTTCAAAGGGTGCCGTTGGGTTTTTTCCACCTCCTCAAAGTTGCTTTCTTTCATTCAGTGACTGCATTTCGCTAAAATACATGGAAACCCGCCTTTTTTATTGGGGGTTTGGGTGCACATGAAGTTGGCCTATAACCTTGAAAGAGTTTTTTTTATTGCGATCACCAGGGGTGATTTATTTCTCTCTGCGCGGACTCCAGGAACGGAAACCAGGGGAACGTTTCTCGAAAACGTAGTTGCTAACCAGGTAGCAACTTGGGCAGTTGCCAATGGAAAATGGCATTGCAAACAACAAAGGAGCTAACGTAGCTAGCAATTATGGTTCCGAGAAATGCACCACAGGTATCCAGGATATTACAAAGCAAACATTTCAAGCCCACCAAAACATTATTCATTACAAACATTACTAAAGTTCGTATCTTGATGACAACAGAGGGAATCAGCAATTGTTTTTGTACCTCGCTGATAACTAAGACAATTCTGAGAAAGTACAAAAAAATGTTGAAATGGGTGAGGTAAGTGGGTGGGGTAATAGGATGGATAGTGCTGTTAAAATAAAATTTTAGGCCCACATGAACTACGCCAAAAATGTAATGCACAGAACATTGACATCAGTTTACATTAAAGAAGCAACAAGCTACTTACAGTAAATGGGCAACTTAACTTCTAAACATGACCTGTATACAGTATGTGTAGTTTATGGCAAGACTTAAGTTCATTAGCAAAACAGGTCAACAGTCATTGTGCATTGTAGCAAAGGAAGGCAGCTATTTGCAATTATTTGCATACCATTGTGAATGGGATTATGCAGCTCACACGAATGATGCTGGACAGACGACAGAATGACTCTTAATAACTAGTAAGCAAGACTGCATCAAGAAAGTTTGGGGGTAAAGGGGGACGGGTGTCCCTGTTGTTTGAATGAATGACAATAGACGTACAATCTGTAGGGTGACCAATGACAGAAACTACTTCGTGCTTCTTTAAATAATGATTAACAGTCCTACAAGGTGTGTAGCTTTTAAATGTGATAGCCGACGATTCCATCCACTGTTTGCTGAAAAAACCTCAACTATTGCTATTGTACATTTCCAAGAGTACATTTCTTAGGTAACAGATTAATGAAGAGCTGCCGTTATTATTTTCTTAATGCGACAGATTCTATGAGACAGACCTGAGACTGATATTCAAGTACAAGCCCATAGCTGACAAAAGCTATACCTTACTGCAGTCTTTTTTTTCTTTTGTAGATGCAACGCCCCCAGACAAACTTCGTCTGGAGGCTGATTGGGTCAAGTGCGACACCTGTTCCCGGGTCGTCAAGACGGCCATCAAGCACAGAGTGACCGACACCACCTGGTTAATGTGTGGCATATTCTCAGCTGTTGGGTACGTACGTGGCGTGGGCTTTTTAAATCCCCTTCATCCCCCTTTTTCTTCTCTTCATTCAGTCATTGATTTATTTTTATTTTTGTTTTGTTTTCCACCTTTGTCCATAGAGAGAGTTTGGCCTGACAAAGATGGCACTGAGCTATCGATCTAAATCTTTAGCTCAGCGGTTTCATACCTGTGTTCTTCAGAGGGAAGATACAGTACCGCATACCCTTGTCCAATGCTGAATTTATATTACACAAAAAGATTTCTTTTCGGCCAGTGTGGTCTTCCTCAAGTCTGTGATTGAGAGGGGGAGAAGTTAGCCTCACGCGCCACCCTACGTATTTCGCCAAAGGATTGGCTCCACTACAATGAAATGGTAGTATTACGGGATGGTCAGGACCAGGCTAGGGAAAAGTAGGCCTACCATCACATGAGTGATGAGTGATGGCATATTTCTATTGGCGCCCAAGTTTTTGGGCAAAAGAGCAGCTTAGATTAGGGAAGTTGACGGTATTGAGTGCCAAATTCAATGCAGTATTACAGGCGGTACGGGCGGCCCAGGGTAGTTCACCCCACGTCAATTGTGACTTTCATGACGATAATCATTCTTTGAGGAATCAACAGTTTCCCTGTATTGTGGTCACAGATTCTGATGTTTTTTTAGTTCCTCTGTACATGTGTTATAGGCACAGCTTATACACCTCCTTCCTACTTAAAATGTAAGGAATCATAAGGCAATGATTTAAAAAAAAAAAATGAATTTGTTTATTTATTCAAAACTTCCGTGCACTGAATAATGACTGAGTATGTGCTACCATACTGTATAAACCCTTGACTGATTGAATGATTGATTTTGTAGGTGTGTGCTTGGATGTTGCCTCATCCCATTTATGTGTAACTACTTCAAGGACGTGTCTCACTACTGCCCCAGATGTAAGGGCAAGCTCCAAAACGTGCCCAGATTTTGAGAAGAGTCCAGACCTATCATCAAATGAGACGACAGAAAAAGAAGAGAGTAGCATTTCTTTTCTTTTTTAAAAAAAGTTTTTTTTTAACCTTTCATACCTTTATTGGACCGAGAGGATGAGGGGAAGGAGGAAGAAATGATCTCGACCAGAATGAAACTCGGGCCTAACAGTATTGCCTTGTGTTTTTGCCACAACTGATCTGGGGACAGCTGAAGCCACTAAGTTGGTCTTAAGGACTGAAGTGATAAGTCACATTCTCGTTCTTTCAGTTTGAGACTGAGACTCAAGACTGACACGTTGGATTGAATATGATGAATGACATATTTATATGTACAAAATTAAAACCAACAGAGCTCACATTCAACCATCTCACTGACAAAAGAGGAAATCGACTTTGCAACTGGCTTGTTTGAGGAAAACAAACAATCAGTAACCAGCAGCATGAAGAGAAAACAACGATGTCATCCAACTACACAGTGTACATGTGGACACAGGGCCGCGGACAACTTTGGCCAGACTCGAGACAAAGTCATCTGAAAGCCCCCCCCCCCCCTTCTGACGTGTAATGGGACCCAATTCTCTCCCTGGGCCCAGGACAACGGACCTCTTTGTCCCTCCCTGTTAGCTTTCCTGTGTGGACGTGACCGACATGACTTCCTGGTGCATTGTCATTGACACAGACAAGATAGATGATGTCGGAGTTTCAACAAGCCGAGAGTCATTTGGCTACCCAGCCACCGGAATTACCGACATTAGCATACATTACGAGCTAGCGGTGGTAAAATAGGCAAATGGACAAAATAGACTAGGCAAATAGACTGCTTGCGTCAACATGGAAAAGAAAAAGTCCAGCTCAGTCAGCCAGTAGTCTATTGTGAGGCCTTTTGTGGTTATAAGAAAAATAATGTGTTGTTTTTGAATGAATGGCTTATTTACATACAACGTGAACAGGGTTTAAAGGTGTTGTATATATTTTTAGGTGGTTAGACCACTTCACATGCAATGGATTGGTAGGTAGTACTGTATTTACCGTGTTTCATGACTTCTCTGTAGATAATTAAAGAATCGTTTTATTCAAACTAATCACACATTTATCAAATTCCGATGGATTTTTTTTTTTTTAAAGACTGCATTGCACATGAACGTCACAGTACATCTTATTTTATTGACACATAGACAGCATACATAGACTGTGTAAGGTTTATCTTGTTTGTTTCATTTTAACATTTTTTTTAATCTTCTTTTCTTTCCTTTGAACTATTTACACAGAAAAGAGCCCATGGATGCGTAGAGACATGTATAAAAATATGCATTACAATACATCCAAAAATTTAAATATGTACACAATGTGCAAAACGTATGGCATTATGGATGATCCAGCCTATCTAAATGGGGAGGAATCTGGAAGAGCTTGGCTCTTGGCCAGCTCTCTTTCTCTATCTATTTCTTCCAATCATCTCTCTCTCCTCTCATCCCTGCTTTTTCCTTGCTCCCTTTCTCCACCTCTGCTGCCAGAAAACAAACAGCATCACAGGCCAACTACAGGAGGATAGTCTAGGACCCAAAGCAGGACAGCGATGGCCAATAATAATAATAATAATAATAATAATAGATGACGACAACAACAACAACAACAATCATTAAAAAATTCAACAAAAACATAGTATTCTCAATAAAAACATACAAATGGGGGGATGATTGGGGTGTGGAATTTCGGGAAGGGGAGAGCAGGGATGGGGTGGGGGAGTAAGGATGTTACATTTGAGTGGTCCAGGTGACAGGTTGAAAAGAGTCTAAAGAACTAAGACAAAAAGGGAGCCCCCCCCCTCTTGTTGTTTGACAGAACAAAAACAAAAAGACAACAAGTATCAAGTTATTTGTTTGCGTGACTCTGATAGGAGGCAAAGCAAAGCAAAGCAAAGCAAAAGGCGAACGGCATGATGGGTAGCCATGATGGACACCTGGGGTGCATTTCTCGAAAGAGAAGTTGTTAGCATGTTAGCAACTTGGGTAGTTGCCAATGGGAAAATGCATTGAAAACAAGAAAGTAGCTAATGTAGTAAGCAACTTTGGTTTCGAGAAATGCACCCCAAGGCAGAAGATATGAGGGGAGTAGAAAACACTAGACATATATATTTAATATGTGTGACACATGAAATATATGACATATTTATCTACGTATGTCTATGGTGTTGTAAGGACTTATTGCTTTGCTCATAGCCTCATTGAGGCGATTCATGTTCACTTGATGGTGCATCTTCCTTAAGTGTGTTAACTTCTGCTTGTAGCCAAAATCAATAAAGGAAACCATTTGCTGTAATCTAACGCTCTAAAAAATGGAAATTATATCCATTACCATAAAACCGACACCATAAAATCATTGACTATATAGTTTTGTTTTTTAAAACTTCTTTCACTATTTTTAAAAAAAAGTTATCATTGACCATCCTAGAATGTTTTCCACTGTTTCTTTGGCAACTATGGCTTGTTCTTTTTCTACAACTCAAACACTCGCAAGGGACGTTCTGACAAAGAAAAGAAACAAAATGACACCATTACAACTCCCTCGTTTTCAAATGGTTGGCTACACCCCAACACATTTTTGACTCAAGTAGCTACAGTATGATAACATGTGCTATTCTGTATATAGGCAGACCCTTCAGTAGACCTTATACAACATGCTAGGCTTTAAGCATGTTTCATCATTGGAGCGTTCAGGCCGACTGAGAACTGTGCTGGTGCCCGTTCCAGCACCTAATTGCGAACTGGCTGGCGTGTTCACAACACAGATCTTAGCATTTGTGAACTGGAAAGTTGGTTCGAAATGTAAACAGAAAAATACTTGTTTTTTCTCTGTGAACCCTGGAGTCGACATGGACGTCAGCAGGTTCATCCTGGTAACATACAGTCACAGGTAGTTCAGACCCGAGTATTAACGCGGATGGTTCACAGGTAAGCACTTTAGTGCCGAACCTAACTTGTGCGGGCAAGAGCACCCGCACCGCTCTGGTTGGCCCGAACACAGTACATGTGGGAAGGCCTCTCGATTGGATCTGTTTTGATGATCTCAAACCCAGTGAGTGGGTCTTTAAAGTATGTTTTTTTGGGGACTTTTTGGGCCTTTATTATGACAGGACAGTGTGAGAGAAGACAGGAAATGATCAGGAGAGAGATATGGGGTAGGGCTGGGAAATGACCCCGTCCGGACTCGAACCGGGGTCCCCATGGGCATGCAAGCCCAAATGTGGGGGGCTTAGCGCGCTGCGCCACAGCGCCCCCTTCAGTGAGTGGGTCTTTACATCTGGATATGATCTAGCAGCTCTTTGACGTGTAACAATCTCTTATTTGGCATAACAACAACTTGAGAGCCAGCTTCTTTTTTTGCAAGAGTGTGACTTGATCGATTCAAGGGGTTAACATTGTAGAACCTTCTGACAATAACGGAGCACATCAACGGCCTCCACAACAACAAAAAAACGTGACTGGAGCAAGCTTTAGCAGAAAAAAGGTTACAATCTCACAATGTACGCACCCTCACACATAAACATGCAAACCGACACACGTCAAGTCAAACAAACACGGACAAAGACTTTGACTGGACTAGATTTGGACAAGACACATAATCAATACAAAAGGTGCTTGTCTTTTTCATGATTGTTGCAGCAAAAAGTGCTTATAGTCTACAAGACAATACTTCTGAGGCCTTGTAGCGATTGAGTCGGTGAAAATATTCAGTTTATAATCCATGAGTACAAGGGCAGCGACATTAATATTTTGTTAGCGGTGGCTAGTGCTAAATCATTCAGAAGGGCTATGGGCAGCCTAACCAGAAGAACTAGCAGACCGGAAATTCTGTGGGAGCATGAAAAACATCCAAATGGGCAGGGTAATAAGGAGGATAGCCCTTCTGTGACTGTATCTCATGTATTCCTTCCAAATGGAAAATATTCTGTGATTATTGTGCAGTTGCTTGGGGTTGGGAGAGGAATCATTGGTGGGCTACAGTGGCTGCATGCTTTTCACATTTATGGTATAGCTCACAATTAGCTATAGACCGTTATGACATATTCTTGAACTAATGAATACAGAGCTGATATGAAGGTCAGAGGTCAAAAGTATGACCTTTACTTATTAAGTATTCTACACAAGTGTATAGTTATTTACTTGTCACAGGGGCTGAGAAGCCTTTGGAAGGCTTACTGTACCCTTTGTCCACACAGGCACCGTCCGCTGACAGATGACAGTAGGACTGACAACTTTAAAGTCTGAAAATGTTGTGGAATGCAACTGCCAGTTTCAAAAGCCATTTTGTGCCCTCCACAAGCAAAGTCAATGGGATCCGGCGGTGGTTGGTTCCCGTGTGAACAAAGGGTTTGAGGTTGGAGTTGAAAAACCAACAATGACAAGAGGTGCTGAAAAGAGCATAATGATTTTTTTTTCTTATTTGACAGGGCCTACTACGATATGAATTAAATGCACCCCAATTGTCTTGCAATGGGCCTGTATGGAAGTGTGGATAATGATATGGTCAAGAAAGTGACTTAATTCACTCAGAACTGGGTGAAAAGGTTTTGCGTCCAGAATTATATATTATCACTTGTTTCTTTGGGGGCAGCATGACAGTCAGTCGTGCAAATCTGGAGTGCATTTCTGGAAAGCGTAGTTGTTAGCAGTTAGCAACTTCGGTAGTTGCCAATGGGAAATGGCATTGCAACCAACAAAGTAGTTAACAAAGTTAGCAACTACGCTTTCCAGAAATGCACCCCTGGCGTGCCATTTTGGATGCTTGTCTTAAAGAGGCTGCTGGGAGAGCTTTAAGTTCCACATTAGATGGATGTTGACATTTAGGAAAGGGCTTACTTGCACATTCCTTCCAGTCGATTAGCACATCATCATCTAGTATTACTCGAAATCTAAAAATAGCATTGTATGATGATGAACGCGCATCAGGAATGGAGCTGGGAAAGGTTTGGGCAATAGTAATTAGCCGCACTGACGCAAAGAGACAGCCAGACGCACTCACACAAATAATACAAGCCAACATTAATGATTAAAAAAAAGCATCCACGCAGCAATACCCAGATTTTTTTAAAAAAAAGTAATATGAATGTGACTGCAGTTGTAGGGGAAAACTCTATGTCTTCCAGGAAAGAAGTGAGCATGGCTGCAGACAGACAGACAGACAGACAGGCTCACAGAAAGACAGAGAGACAGACAGATGGACACAGGTAGACGGACGGACAAAATCAACAGGAAGGAGCTGCCACTGTTTGCCAGCAGTTTGTCTGTCCTCACATTAGATGTGGCCGGTGAAAGAAAGAAAGAAAGAAAGAAAGAAAGAAAGAAAGAAAGAAAGAAAGAAAGAACCTAGACATTTTCCTTTCCAAATCTGGAAAGTCACAAGCCATATTTGAGAAAAAAAACACCAATTCAACCAAAATAAAACATGCGTCTACCATTCAGCTTGATGGATCTTGGATGGAGACTAGAGTAAATAGATTGTCTCTCACTTTTGGCTTGATTACTTTGATTGACTGTGAAATGACCAAATAAAAAGAAAAGATTGATCTTGGGCAGTCGTGTTGTTATTGGTGCTATAAATACCTCAACAGCTCATCAATTGCCTTTTCATTATCGGGAGGCTTGCACGCAACACATATGGCTATCCTCAAGACACCCTTATTGGTCCAAACAATGTAGACAAACACACGCACGCACGCACGCACACGCACACGCACACGCACACACGGAACAGAAGTGAAACACCTCCTCCAAGACGCCTGCCTGTGTTTGTACAATCCTCCCAAGTGCCATTGTCCTACAGTAGCTGAGAAAAGTCCTTCTCTGCTGAGTCAGTTGAACTACAAAATCACAAAAATATATAAAATAAAACAAATATACAAACAAAAGTTAAAAAAAATAGAAGGAGGACATAGGTGAGGAGAAGGATAGATGGTTCATGTCCTGCGTGCTCTTGCCAGCTGAGTGAAGGTTTTAGTGGTTGAGGTATGCAGAGTCACATGATATGCCTGGCATTCAGTGCAGCACCCGCTCGCTCTTACACACCACAGCAACGCAGATCGGCTAAGCAGAAACTAGTGACCTTCTGAAACAAGTCCATTAACATGAGACATGAGATACAAAACTCAAACAGAGAAGAAATGACAAAAAGAAAACCTCCATTGAAATGAAACAATTAAAAAATGGAAAAGATGACACCAAAGCCAGCTTGACTCCAGAGGACAACTGTGATGTGTGTATGAACTGTCAGCAGACGATAATGTGTGAGCTTGTGTCTTTGTAAAGACACCGGGTTTTTTCCAACAGTATGTGCCAACATTCATATCTGTGTCCATTATTGTCCATCAAGGTTTTTTTTTCTGTATCTGTGTCCATTTCGTACAGTCCATTCTTGTATTTTTTTTTTTATCTGTGTCTATTTTGATCTGTGTCCCTTATTGTTTGTCTCTGAATTTGTAAGAGGCAAAGTTAAACCCTCAACTGCTGCAGCAAGGTGACCAGTAGACCCAAAAATTCCAGAACATTCTCCTTCACAACAGACATTCTCATCATAGACTTTATCTGGCTGAGAACCAAGACCTGTTCTCTATGGCACAGATCTGTCTAAACGACACCCCCCCCCCCCATAGAGTCCTTCAATGCAACAGAGTCCTTCAACACAAGGGGGGGCGGGTGCTCAAGTTCAGCATTACAAGTTGGCAAGCATTTTTTTCATAATGTTTCCCTTTCTTTATCTCATCTCAATCTGTTCATCGTAAACAACCTCTGTGAGGTTTTTGTCTTCCGTCTGCCGTGTGAATCCAGCATAATCTCTTCAATCATCATTCAAGATGAATGTCTACCCAGTCGTTTGACTGCAGTTTGGGACATTTATCAGAAATCGCTGTCTAAACATTGTGCTGTTTTTCTTCTGATAAAAAAAACTTAAACACACACACAACAAACACACTATGATTTGGTCATTCTCTCCGATCCAGCTCACACGTCTGACTGTGCGTGCGTGCGTGCGTGCGTGTGTGTGTGTATGTGCACAGCGTCAGACCAGCTTTACTTCAGGGCTTGTCGTTGAAGGCAAGTCTCAAGCGTGCTGTAGGACCTTGCATTGCTTGCTTGAGCAGACAGTGCAGGTTGTCTACAGACCTTCTTCATTAAATGCTGACCGTTGTCTGGCATGAAGCTCTGGCATCATGTGTGTTTGAAAAAAGAAAAGAGAGAAAGTAAAATAAGCTAGGCTTGTCAGCCTGCCACGAGCCACTCAACCACACACACACACACGCACACGCACACGCACACGCAGTCTCGGTAGCAGAGTAGCTAGGGAGAGTAGGCACAAGAGGAGAAGAAGAAGAAGAAGAAGAAGAAGAAGAAGAAGAAGAAGAAGAAGAAGAAGAAGAAGAAGAAGAAGAAGAAGAAAACGAAATGAGAATCCCTCCATCCCCCCTGTCCTCTACTCCACTTATCAGCTTGTCTGAGAATGAATGAATTATTAAGCATTGTCAGACTGCAAGGTGATCCGTGAGGGCCCCAGAGGATAGAGAGAGAGAGAGACAGAGAGAGAGAGAGACCGAGAGAGAGAGAAAAAGAGAGACAGAGAGAGAGACCGAGAGATAGAGAGAGACAAGAGAGACAGAGAGAGAGAGAGAGAATCTATTATCTGTCTGTCTGTCCTGTAGGGCTTGGTGAGGGATGCGTCAGATGACAAACCCGATAGAAGGAGCTAATACAGGGGTGGCATTGAGATACCCTTGGGGCCCTCCATGTACGTGTGTGTGTGTGTGTGTGTGTGTGTGTGTGTGTGTGTGTGTGTGTGTGTGTGTGTGTGTGTGTGTGTGTGTGTGTGTGTGTGTGTGTGGTTGGCAGGGGTCAAAACTGTTTTGCAGATGACTATCAACATGGTCTGTTGTGAGATCCACAGAGACACACAAATTCATCTTCTACAACCGAAGGACCATAATGCAACCCCTCCAGCTGCCGCCAACCAATATCTTACATCTCTCTTCTCGAGAAAATGCAGAGACAAAGAAAGAAAGTGTGTGTGTGTGAGCAAGAGAGAGAGAGAGTTCCTTCCTCAAATCCCAGGGCCTCTGAAGAGAAATGGAGGGATATAAAAGAGAGAGAGAGAGAGAAAGAGAGAGAGAGAGAGAGAGAGAGAGAGAGAGAGCAAGAGCAAGATATGGAGCGACAAAGCATGTGTGCTGTTACCGTATGTTCATGCCATCAATCTAAAATGGTGAAACGCCCATCAAACAATCAAACAACCAGCTGATCAGTCAATCAACCAATCAATCAACCAATCAATCAACTAATCAATCAGCCAATCAATCAATCAGCCAATCAATCCCAGGGCATCTGCAGGTCGTGTGCGTCCAGGAAGTCCGTGGCCATGCCCAGGGGGTTGAGCGAGCCCATGGGGCCCCCCGGCATGGTGAGGTCCATCCACTCCATGCTGTCCAGCCCGGCCTCCTGCAGGCTAAAGGAGGACGAGGAGCTGGAGGCTGGCCCCCCTCCAGGCCCACTACTACTCCCACCACTACCACTACCACCACCGCCGCCACCACACCCACTCCCCTCGCTGCTGAAGCCCAGGTCCGAGGTTGTGTCCATGTCCATGGGGGAATGCGGAGACTGCAGCTGGCTCAGTTGGTTCAGCGTCTGCAGGGTCAGCTGATGGTGCTGGTGGTGTTGTTGCTGCTGCTGGTGGTGGTGGTGGTGGTTCTGGTGGTTCTCCGTGCTGGCGAGGAGCTGCGCGTGAAGGTCCTCCAAGAGCCGGGGCTCAGCTGCGTCCAGCGCCCCGTCCAACAGCGCCTCCAGCTGGTTGTCGGTGGCCAGCGCGGAGGCCAGCTGATGGTCCATAGTGAGTCCTCCTCCTCCGCCGCCGCCGCCGCTGCTGCTGCCGCTACCGCCAGTGGTGGTGAGGGGGGAGAGGGAGAGCGACAGGGAGGAGAGGGGGGAGGGGTTGGTGTGAGAGTTGGGCGGGGCCAGCTGGACGTGGGCGGGTGGTCGGGAGAGGGCGGTGTTGACGGGCAGGGTGGTGACGCTGGCCGTGACGGGCAGGAGCTTTGCCGTTGGTGGCTCGTGGGGACTGAAGGGCAGGATCTCTGCGGAGCGGAAATGTGGAGAAGACGGGGAAGAGATGGTGACACTCGACATTATGATGGCCATTAAACTGTACATTACATTGGTGTCGCTTTACATAATCATCATTATTATTAGTCAAGTCAAGTCAAGTCAGCTTTTATTGTCACACAAGGAAAATGAACTTACGTTTTCTCTCTATACCATTACTATTCTCTCCATTACAGCAGCAAACAGCCTATTGTATTCTGTCAAACAGTTTATAGTTCAGATTGCAGATGAATCGCCTGCTGTGTACATAAACCGACATTACAAATGGACTTTATATGACAGCTTGTGGGGGTAGAAGGGCAGGATCGCAGTGGATGGGGGTGTGTGAGGGTTGGAGTCTCCCAACTTGGACAGAAGATCGGAAAAAGGAAGGTGTGACTTGACATTACAATAGTTAAGAGTTCAGACTAAAAATGGACTTTACTATATAATGACAGCTCGCGAGAGCTGAAGGGCATGACCGGGGAGACAGTGTCCCTTTATATTGCATTGCCATTACATAACACTATTTATCCGGTGCAAAGCTTTAAGGCTATTATATTAAGTTATTAGTGGGAACCAGTTTCACAACACCCCCTTAGTGTCTCCCCCTTCTTCCTATGACAAGTATTATTTTAAAAGAAAAATATTTGACTAGCAAGTGTGACAACAGGCCTTTCAAAGTAACATCCCTCTGTCTATGTAGGTCAGAAGAGAGAGAGAGAGAAAAAAAAACAGAATGAAAGCGACAGTCGAGCAGAAGGTATCAGAGTAAAAGAGCAAGCTCACGAGAGCTAAGTACCATCATGTCTGAGGGGAGATAGACAGGGGGGATCTCACGTAAGAGGTTAACGGTGTATGGTTTCAATATCAAATCATCGCAATAAATTAATACTGCAGCACTGCGTTTCAATACATCAACACTGTATCATATTCAGACAATGACCTACTACTGTTTCAAATTAAGCAAGAGTCACACTGGATTAGTACTACGGCCATCACTCATTAGATGTCCTTATTGAGAGTGACAGAGAGAACTGCGTATAGAGCAGGGATGTAAATAAAATCGAAATGTATCGATGTATCGGAAGTATCGGCCGGCGATTTAATCGAATCGCATCGTATCGTGGGGAATTCTTAAGAATCGAAAAGAATCGAATCGCTGGCCCCTGTGCAATGCCCTAGCTCCATAACACAATAGTAGTGGAAAAGTAATTGGAAAAAATCGAATCGAACCGAATCGCATCGTATCGTGGGGAATTCTTAAGTATCGAAAAAGATCGAATCCCTGATTTAAGAAATCGATATAGTATCGTATCGTCATGAAGGCTGTGATTTACACTCCTAGTATAGAGCCAGTTCCCCTGGGGTGTCTTGCGGCTGGGAGCCTGAAATATCTTTCTTTTTTGACTGGAGCGTGTTCTGTGTGGTTGTGTTTTGAGTGTTGATACTCAATATCAATATCAACATCAACTGTATAGGAAGAGTTAAAATGTTCAACGATATTAGGTACAAGCCCAAATAAAACAAATAAAGGTGGACTGAAATGAAGTCTACTAAAATTATGGAAATGTAGCCTTCATATTTCTTTAAGTATCTATATCTTTTACAACCATAGAACAGTGAGAATATGACAGGAAATTAGTGGGGGAGGTAGCCCATTATGCACACACAGAATGAAGAGGAGAAATGCCGCCGTGGAGGAGTCATGCCCGTTCAGAGCAGAGCAGCTAAGGCGGCTCAGCCACTGGTGAGTGGGTGGCCTGTATGAGTGGGTAGCCTCTGTGTCTGGTTCGATTCTTTTTTTTTGTCATGCCACAAATGTCTGAAAAACCGAAATGCCACTTCAGGGAGTGATGTCCATTCCTGCCACTTAAGGCTATTCAGTGTTATTCGAGTGTTAAGTCCTTGTGGTTTAAAAATCTGCCTATGCCCTGCTAGCCCACTCGACAGCCTCTATTGTCTGGTGTGTGTGTGTGTGTGTGTGTGTGTGTGTGTGTGTGTGTGTGTGTGTGTGTGTGTGTGTGTGTGTGTGTGTGTGTGTGTGTGTGTGTGGCTTAAGAGTCATTGCGAGATGCTCCCCTGTATGTGTCCCTCTGGGTGCTCTTACCGACATGCTCGATCAGGATGACGTTGGTGTGTGTGTGTGTGTGTGTGTGTGTGTGTGTGTGTGTGTGTGTGTGTGTGTGTGTGTGTGTGTGTGTGTGTGTCTGTGTGTATCCCTCTGGATGCGCTTACCTCCACTCTCAATCAGGATGTCGAACAGGTCGTCCATTTGCTGACTGGTTGCCGTGGGAACCTGAAGCAGCAGAACAAAAACAACACAGCAGGGCTAAGTAAAGTGAGAGAGAGAGAGAGAGAGAGAGAGAGAGAGAGAGAGAGAGAGTTTTGCTCTGAGACACGCATCACCTTGAGTGCACTCCTCTGTTCTTTCTACTCAAAGAAAAGATTAAATAAAAGCACTTGAACTAGAGAGTGAACCCATTTTCTAGTGCACAGAAAGACTGGGAAGATATCACTATATAAGGTGACATGCTTAAGTGATGAGTACAACAATAAGTAGTTTGAAATGCGCACATTTAATCTAATACCATTTCATGTGTGAAAGGCAAGGCAAGGGAACTTCACTTCTATAGCAAATTCAAACAGATTTAAAGAGATTAAAACAATAAATAGCAAATATATATATATATTTGTAATCTACATTGGTACCAATAACAAGTAGTAAGATAGAGCTCATTTCAAAGCACATGTAAAATGCACAGTTTGAACCTGACACCATTTTATTCCGTAACAGGTTGTCCTTACGACAGATGTCCTCATGGGGGTGCTAACCACACTCTTAACACAGTGGCGAGGAGCTCCACTGGGCAAATTCCATTATCCCAACTCTCCCTTGCAGGGAAGCCAACAGGGGGGCAAAGGGGTCACTTGTCCTGGGCCCAGAAAGACGGGGGCCCCAGAAATGGATCATCATTACATTGTAGTATGTATATTAGGTTTGGGGCCCTTCCAGATGTCTTTGTCCCAGGTCCAGCCAAAGGTGTTAGCGGCCCTGCTCCCTTGTGCTGGTGGCCTCATGACGATGTCGCAAAAGGGCCATTCAAAGGTCATTTTCTCATTTGCATGTTGTTGCATGAGTGAGGACATGTCTGTCACAAGTTGCTGTGCCTAGGAAATGAATTTGCTTTCTCCACAGAGGAGGGGCGTCAGCAGAGCGTGAGGCCACAGGCAAAAGTCGAGGATGAGAGTTTGGATAATGGACTGTCCCCACTCACTGACCTCTGCTTGTACACTGCGTCCTTTCATACATGGGGGGTGAAGAAGAAGAGGTAGATTTGTTGATTTTTGCCTATAAATCTATTGGGGTAGAGACGTTGGACTGCTTAGCCTGTAGTGATGAAGAGCTCTGGTGTGGATGTGTGACTGTGTGTAATGTATGTTTTTGATGTTTATAGGGACCCCCTCGAAAAAGAAATGGAACATCTCAAGGGGCTATCTCTTAATAAAATAATTGAATTGAATTGAATTTGTGACCAACAATCGCTGTCAATCATACACCAAGGTGGTATTTCGAGAACATAGGTCAGTGATGAATCTGGCAAGGTTAACCTACAGTCAGTAGGTTAGTGGTGCGCACATCCAAGACGCAGGTGCATGACAAAAGGGCAAAATATTGTAAAAATCAAGTCTCAATTCAAGTCTGATGAAGAGCGAAAGCTCGAAAGCGCTCACTTGAGAAAAATAAAAAAGCAACACGGGAGCAGTGTGCGGACATTCTTCTTTATTTTTACAAGGCTAACCTACAGGAAATGGTAAAACTGCTAATAGATAGCCCTACTTATGTCCTTTAGTTAAAGGTGCACTGTGTAGGATGGTGGCCAGCGTAGGTATTGCTACTACGCTGCTAATTGAAACTTTGCTGCCTATTGCCAAATTTCACCTTTTTATGAATATATAAATAATAAAATGTTTTCTAGCATTACCAAAGTACAGTAAGTTTTGCAGCTAATATTATTTTTATTATATTATATCTATTTCTGGAAATTCAAAATGGCGAACATGTAGAAGATACACCATTATGTGAAGTACAATTTTTCCAGTCATAATGAATACTTAGAATTTAGTAATGGTGATAGGTATTTGTGAAAAAGGAAACATTTGGATGAATGGGCAGCATGAATTCTGGACCCCAGGCTCTTCTATTAGATGATTTATCACGACCTCAAGGTTGTCTACTTAGCCAGGTTCTTTGAATACTCCCCAGGCCTGTGTTGCATATGGTTTTGGAGTCCAGGTCACAGAACAACACCCCTTCAGATAGCATTGTGAAGCGTGTTTTTGCATACCACCTCATAGTCAAAGGAGATAAACATGTCCTGTAATACAATCCGATACTACTGTATGTGCAAAATATGCAAAGTGCTGTTGTTACACGTAATAGATGCAAAATGTTATGGGGTTGCAGTATCTGTACGTGACATGTGAGTGGTAACAGGTTAGAGCAGTATTTCCCAACTTTTATGGTTTTGTGTACCCCCTAAACCTTTTCGTAGTGCCATGAGTACCCCCGAACTCATGTTTCCATCACTTTTTCTAATCCAATGTTACTATGCTCCATACATTTGTTAAAATTAACATTTTCCAAGTACCCCCTGCAGTGTGCTCGCGTACCCCTAGTGGTACACGTACCCCTGGTTGGGAAACACTGGGTTAGAGGTGTAGGGTGAGGGTAGGTGTAGATTTTGATAAGAGAAAGTAATTAATTACTTGTGAATAATTGGCTATCACTGTAGGGCCTTTTATGCGGAGGCTGCTACCTTCAAATATTTACTCCTAGTTAGTTAGTTAGTTAGTTAGTTAGGCCTTTAAATTCCCATAGGAACATAGGCCATTGACGAAAGTTTTCCATCCTCTCCTGTCTTGGACCCTCCGGTCCAGTTGTTGCCACGATAGCCCTTCCTGCTTCATTTCCTGCTCGAACTTTGCTTTGGTTTACTTTTGGTTACTTTGGTTTACTTTGGTTACATGGCATTAAAAAGCTGATGCTTTTATCCAAAGCAACTGTCAGCGAGTTAGGTACAGGGGATTGGTTTTTGTGTGTGTGTTGACTACCTGGAGGGCAGCATTATGTGTATGTGTGTGTGTGTGTGTGTGTGTGTGTGTGTGTGTGTGTGTGTGTGTGTGTGTGTGTGTGTGTGTGTGTGTAGACTGCCTGATTGAGGGCAGCTTTATGTGTGTGTGTGTGTGTGTGTGTGTGTGTGTGTGTGTGTGTGTGTGTGTGTGTGTGTGTGTGTGTGTGTGTGTGTGTGTGTGTGTGTGTGTGTGTGTGTGTGTGTGTAGACTACCTGATTGAGGGCAGCTTTATGTGTGTGTGTGTGTGTGTGTGTGTGTGTGTGTGTGTGTGTGTGTGTGTGTGTGTGTGTGTGTGTGTGTGTGTGTGTGTAAATGTGTGTGTGTGTGTGTGTGTTGACTACCTGGTTGAGGGCAGCATTGTGTGTGTGTGTGTGTGTGTGTGTGTGTGTGTGTGTGTGTGTGTGTGTGTGTGTGTGTGTGTGTGTGTGTGTGTGTGTGTGTGTGTGTGCGTGTGTGTGTGTGTGTGTAAATGTGTGTGTGTGTGTGTAAATATGTGTGTGTGCGTGTGTGTGTGTGTGTGTGTGTGTGTGTGTGTGTGTGTGTGTGTGTAGACTACCTGGTTGAGGGCAGCGTTGTGCATGCTGCGGCTCTGTTTAACGGCGTCCTCGTAGGCAGGGGGCTCCTTGCTCTTGGGGATGCTGGAGAAAGTGCTGGGCTGCAGGATGAAGGTGGGCTGCTGAGGGGGCGTGGGGGACTGGAGGGGGGAGAGACAAGGGAAACTGGATGTTACAGGTGCATTGTGTAGGATGGTGGGGCAGCCGTGGCCTAGTGGTTAGAGAATTGGTCTTTCAATCTAGAGGTTGCCGGTTCGAATACCCCCCTGACCTCTCCCTACATCTCCATCCATGGCTGAAGTGCCCTTGAGCAAGGCACCTAACCCCACATTACTCCAGGGACTGTAAACAATTCCCTGAAAAACAATAGTTGTAAGTCGCTTTGAATAAATGAAAGCGTCAGCTAAGTGTAATGTAATGGTGGCCAGAAATAGGTATTGCAACTACAGTTGGTCATCGCAACTGTTCTACCTATTGCCAAATTTGATTTTTTTTTCATGAATATTTATTAGATATTATTATATTATAATAATATTATTATTTAGTAAATAACTAAAATAATATTTAGAAGTATGACCGCTAAAAATGGCTATTTCTCAAAATTCAAAATGGCGGACAAGGAGAAGATTCACCTTTTCATATTTGAAAAGAGCAATTTTCCCAGCCATAATAAATACTTAGAATTTGATGGTGGTGGTCAGTATTGATGAAAAAGGTAACATTTGTGAATGGGCAGCATGAATTCCGGAAACAAACTGCTAGAAATATTAGAATGTGCACCTTTAAGTTTTCTATGTTTAAGATAATGCCTTTGATAAGACACATAGGCTGGGGCTTGCAGGTGCCTGGGGAGACAACAGTAACTCGTGCCATACGTGAAGTCTTTACGAGAAAAACAGACAAAATCAACTTTAAGCCTCGTGGTGCCTTTACGTATAGCCTCGTTTCTCGTGGTTGGGCGACGAAAGGGGGAACTGACAATTGGGGTAGCTTGGTTCTGGGGGGAAGAATAATGCGGACGGACATCAGTAATCAAGCGCGACTGAAGACTAACTGGAAACGACGGTAATCATACATTTCAAACAAGTGATTTAGTTTAGGGTTAGGGTTAAGGTTAGGGTTAGGGATAATGTTGGAGGAAGGGAGACATGGCATGAAGCTGACACAACGACAGCGATCCCCTCCCGGAATGCACGCACGCTGCTCGGGTGGTCTCTCTCTCTCACTCGCTCTCTCTCACCCACTCTCGATGAAAGCGAGCGTTGCCCAACTACGAAAAATGAGGCTATATCGTAGAGGCACCACGAAGCTTGTACAAACCCCAACTCCGATGAAGTTGGGACGTTTGGTAAACAGTGAATAAAATCAAAATGCTATCATTTTCAAAACATCTAATCTATTCATAAGATGGAGAATAGTGAAAAGACAACATATTAAGTGTTAAAACCGAGAAAAAATATTGTTTTGGGCGACATATGTACTCATTTCTTATTTGATAAATCCAACACGTCTCAAAAGAGTTGGGACGGGGACAATAAATGGCAGCAAATGTCGAGGAAGACTAAAAACAAAACAAAAGACAACACTTAACAGTTAAATACATTAACCGATGAGATGATTTTATATAAAAAACAGTGTTAATTCCTATCTTGGACATGATTTCACCAGCTTAAATGGTGGGTGTATTCCTTGTCATGTTTTGCAATGTTTTCCTTTCTGTAGTGCTTAGTGTGACAGGTCTTGACCAAAAACCCACCATTTTATCACCTGCTGGTCCTTATGATGGAGCCAAACTGTTAAAACATAGTAGAGAATGCAATTTGACCTTACTATGTGGCAGTAATCGAAGATCTCCCTTCAAAATATAATGCATGAGTGGCTTTTCATGCTGTTTAAAACCCATTTATACCATTCAGCACTGTACTTAACTCTACAGATGAGTGAGAACATCTTAACCAATGCACTACTGCACCCGCATGCCATCATGGAGGCTGACTTTTGAAGCTAGCACTAACACAAGTTGGATGGTCCATTTTCACTGTAGCACAGGATGTGCAATGCTCTTTATTGTCAAAAAGAATGGAGTTCTACAACTTCTGCTGACTTCTGTTATCAAAGGACAGTTTCCCATGTCTTCTGGGTCTATTTCAAGTGAGCTCAGGTGCTTAGGAGAATGTTACACCCCTGTATCATTTTCATGCATTAAGCATTCTTAATATGGTCAATTTTCAATAGCTCTAATTCCTGGAGTGCTAGAGTGAGACTACAGCCAATATACATTTCATGATGTCATGAACCTATACAATGATTTTATTAACAAAAATATGTCTTATATACACTCAATCGTGGTCAATCAAAGGGAATTCAAAAATGTATGTAATAACTATGGTAATTATTCCCTTTGCATCTTTAATTCTGAGTGACTCAGCCTCTCTGTGATGATCTTATACCTGGACACCTATATTGTCCGTCAGTACAATTCATTTTGAAATGTTCTTCTTTGTTGTTTTATCTTATTTGGATGTTTACTAAATTTCACTGATCCCCGTCCCAACTCTTTTGAGACGTGTTGGATTTATCAAATTAGAAATGAGTACATATGTCCCCCAAAACAATATTTTTTCTCGGTTTTAACACTTAATATGTTGTCTTTTCACTATTCTCCATCTAATGAATAGATTGAATGTTTTGAAAATGATAGCATTTTGATTTTATTCACTGTTTACCAAACGTCCCAACTTCATCGGAGTTGGGGTTTGTAGTTGATTTTCCACAAGAATGGGCTCGGGGAGACGTCTGGAACTGAGGGTAGAGAGACAATCACTTAAATCTATGTATGAGTGAGTTTTTCTGCCGAAGGTCCATGGAAGTAGTCGGGACAATTGTCATTTGCCTGTTAATGACTTGGTTTTAGCATTGGCTGCCTCATGAAGATGGTTGATTAACTTCAAGATATTGTCCAGCCTAACTTTAAAACCATCCCCACCACTAACGGTAGATTACACCACCAACTTATACTCAGCTCATTCCTCTCTCCTGCACACAGTATTTCACACAGAATACAATATAAAGAAACAAACACTGATGTCACTGAAAAAAAGGCACTGGTACCTTGCTGAGCGGGCCATTGGAGATGGAGTGGCCGCCGGGCGAGCCCCGGGGCGAGAGCCTGTTGTCTGGGGAGGTGCTCAGGAAACACTGGGGTCCCTCCGGGCCTACGCGGTTCTCGGTGAGACAGTGCTGGAAGCCAGCAGTAGTGCACACAGGCAGTGTCTGTAGGGCAGAAAAAGGACAGCAATAGGATTTTAACAATAACGACAGGATTTTAACGATAGCAACACTTTGTTGTGAGGACTTCAACGCAAACTGCAGAAATTGTAAAACGCAATGAATGTACAGACCTTCAATGTAATTTTTTGGGGGTACTGTATTCTGCCAACCACAGGAACATTTCTTTATAAATGCAATTCACTTACATACCATATACCACAGCAAAACAAACTTAAGGCTGCCCTGTCATCACCCATTTGGACATAAACCAAAAGCTGGACTAAAACAAACAGGACATGCTGTACAGAACAACATCAGCTAAACCACATAAGAAGCCGGTCTCAAAATAACAACGTCACTGAAAGAAACACGCACGCACGCACGCACACATGCACACACACACACTTATGTGCGCACACAGCAAAGTCTTGAGCAACAGCAAGTCAACTCCAATCGTTGCTACGCATACCCAAACCAAAATTGTTAGTATCATTATTTGATTTTATCTAGTTTACCAGTCCCACATCTCACACAAGAAGCCAGTCTCAAAATAACATAATGTCACTGAAAGAAACACGTATGCACACACACACACACACACACACACACACACACACACACACACACACACACACACACACACACACACACACACACACACACACACACACACACACACACACACACACACACACACACACACACACACACACACACAGAGAGCAAAGTCTTGAGCAACAGCAAGTCAACTCCAATCATTACCACATGTACCAAAACCATAATTACAAGCATCATTATTTGGTTTTTATCTATTTACCAGTCCCAGATCTCACAAACTGTACACTGTTATGACATTGCTTATGACACGTAAATGATCTTGAACTTCAACCAGTATCACGCTCAAGCAACACAACAACATAAAATACACATGACATAAGCTAAACCTTGGAAGATACCAAACCTAAAACACAAGTATTAGCAACGACATCAAAGCATAAAAAAGCAAGTCCACTCCAATTAAACTTACTGCAGCACAGCACATACACAAACCACCACCATCATCATAATTATTTTTATCATTTTTATAAGTCAACCAGTCTCACATTTCACACTGATTCAATATGTATATGAGAAGTAAATGAGCTTAAACCAGTATGACTAGGCCAAGCTTCAAACTTTAGTAGTGGCAAACACACACACAAGATAAATGAAATGTTCAACAATTCATTATTGATTACTTTGCCCTGGGCCCTACCAAAACTGGCTGGCTGCCTGCCTACTTCATCCATCCATCTATCCGTCCATCCATCCATCAACTATCTATCTCCCTCCCTTCTCATCCCCTCTTCTCCTCCCCATGGTCGGATTGCCTTTGTGCCAAAGGCCAGCCAGTACATCTCCCTTCTCCTCCTCCTCCTCATCCACTTTCCCACTACATTACCCCTCCTTTATCTTGTGACAAAACCTTAAAGCCCAAATGTGCCACATTTTAAGATATACTGCTGTGTCAATTGTGCAGTAACTACAATATCCAACCTAATACGAAGGCTTTGAAGGCATTTTTTCCATGTTGGTGTAGTCACTGCACTTTGCCTTTGTAAGGCAAGGCAAGGCAAGGCAAGGCAAGGCAAGGCAAGGCAAGGCAAGGCAAGGCAAGGCAAGGCAAGGCAAGGCAAGGCAAGGCAAGGCAAGGCAAGGCAAGGCAAGTTTATTTATATAGCGCATTTCATACACAGGTGCAACTCAATGTGTGCTTCACAAAGTTAACAAATGTAAATGAAAGGAAACAGGGAAGAAAGAAGGAAATAAATTAGAGTCAAAAAACATTTAAAACATTAAGATAAAACATAAGGTAAAAATAATAATAAAAAAATGTTTAAAAAAAAATTAAGTAAACATAAAAATAAAAATAATAATAAAAAAAGAATTATATGTAATTTAAGCTAGGGGAAAGCATCTGAGAACAGCTTTGTCTTGAGTCTAGATTTAAAGCTATCAATAGTGGGTGCATTTTTTACGTCATCTGGAAGCTGGTTCCAAAGCTTTGAAGCATAGAAGCTAAAGGCTGCCTCTCCACACTTTGTTTTGACTTTTGGAATCACCAGCAAATGTTCTTATGTGGTTTGTAGCGAGGTATGGACCTCCAGTGTGGAGCTCCCATGTGCTACTGTATATGAGCCAAATGCAAAAGCCACAATTACAGAAAGTGTGTAAGCTTTAGATCAGGTGCACTTACTCCACGCTACTAAACTATGCATGTAGTAGAGATACAGATCGGGCTCGGTAGTAGTCCGTCAGTGTCAGGGTGCATTGTTACTGTATGGTAGGTAGATGAGGGAAAGTAAGGGCAGCGAAGCGAAGCCAGAGCACTTTCATTCCCCGATGGATGGCCTCACATGACCACTAGGCCCGACAAGGCGAGCGCCGACTCCGAGTCACCCGATAAGGCTCACAGTGGCTCCGCTTTGATCGGAGCGCCAAGACAACGATCTACGTTTGTTACTCGGATTCCTCGAGAACACTCGATACCTAGACTTCTTCAATCCCGCCGCTCCAGCTTGCCTGTGTGTGAGGGTGAAAGAGGAGTGAACAAGTGTGTGTGTGTGTGTGTGTGTGTGTGTGTGTGTGTGTGTGTGTGTGTGTGTGTGTGTGTGTGTGTGTGTGTGTGTGTGTGTGTGTGTGCATGTGTACATACTGTATGTGTGTTAGGGCATGTGGTGCATGTATATTAGAGTGTGTGTGTTGAGTATGCATGCGTGCGTTGTGTGAAAGGAGAGTGTGTGAGTGTGTGAGTGTGTGAGTGAGTGAGTGTGTGTGTGTGTGCATGTGTATGTGTACATACTGTATGTTAATGCATGTGGCACATGTGTATTAGAGTGTGTGTGTTGAGTATGCATGTGTGCGTTGTGTTGGTGCATGTGTGTTACTGTCTGTGTGGTTGAGTGATTGTGTGTGTGTGTGTGTGTGTGTGTGTGTGTGTGTGTGTGTGTGTGTGTGTGTGTGTGTGTGTGTGTGTGTGTGTGTGCCTCTACATGTGCTCTAGTATGTGTGTGCGCGCAGACATGTAGTATGTGCGTGTGTGTGTTTCTCTGTGTGCACATGTGTGTGTATGCATGTGTGTGTGTACGTGCACGTTTCTCTGTGTGCACAAGTGTGTGTATGTATGTATGTGTGTATGTGTGTTTCTCTGTGTGCACATGTGTGTATGTGCGTGTGTGTGTGTGTGTGTGTGTGTGTGTGTGTGTGTGTGTGTGTGTGTGTGTGTGTGTGTGTGTGTGTGTGTGTGTGTGTGTGTGTGTGTGCGCACGCATGTATGTGTATGTGTGTGTGTGTGTGTGTGTGTGTGTGCGCGCATGTGTGTGTGTGTGTGTATGTGTGTGTGTGCCCATGTGTGTGTGTGCGTGTGCGTGTAAAAACATGTCTTGTCTTGGTCTTATCTCCTTGACTAATAGGAGTTGGAGGGGCTTCTGACAGCGCTGCACAGCTCTGACCTTCAGACTTGAAACTAGCCATGATAGATTTATTTGGTCTACAAGAAAAATGAAAAAAGAAAATAAAGGCTAAAGGAAAGAGCTCTGTTAGGATGTGAAGTAAGTAGTGCACGATTTACTGCTGATGTTCTCTACACAAAAATAAGGGAGGAAAAGAGAGTGAGAGCGAGAAAGAGGGAGAAAGAGAAAGTAAGAGCGAGACAGTGAAAAGGAAGATGAAAAAGAGAAACAGATGGAGAGACAGAATGCAGAAAGGATAGAGAAGCTCAGGAAAAAAAGAGAGTTTGAGATACAGAGAGGTAACATTTGTAGGAGGCACACTAAATGCACGAATAGACCAGATGCAACTTGAGCAACATCGGCGACGCAAGTAATTGACGGTAGGGACACATAGACGCAAATTTGGCCAAGCGAAGCGAACTTCGCCATTCATTCCTATGAGAGAGACGAAGACAAGCGAAAGCAAGCAAAATTATTAAACCAAGTTTAATACTATGCAAATGAGGAGCGAATTTGCCTGCTGCGGCCCAATCAAATCAACAACATAACTGTTGCACTCCATTTGAATTTCGCCTCTCTTCGCCTCACTCGTTTTGGCTGCTATGTGTCCCCAGCGTGACTTTGTATGGAGTCGCTGGCGACAGAAGAGACAAAAAGTGATTTGGGGCGACTAAAGGCGATTTGAGCAAAGTGAGCGACAATTAGTAGTTGGACTTCAGCAAAAATTGCGCAAATGAGCTATGGTGCGGTTCGGAGACAGTCGCCACAGCCAATTAGAATGTCGGAATGCTTGCATTCTGCTTTGAACGGGCAAACTCTTGTCACTTTTATCACTTGTGTCGCTCTCGCTACACAGCCCAGCGATTTTCTAGTAGAGTAGAGTAGAGTACAGTAGAGTATCGTTTATTGATCCCAGGGGGAAATAAACAAGTAGCATACACACATACATAAATAAAGACATTGCCCACAAGATGTAACACACATATTACACATAAAATAATCATCATATAGCTCACTGTTACATACATTTGCCAAGGCATCTCTCTCTCTCACACACACACAACACACACACACACACACCAAAAAAAAAATAAAGTGTTAAGTGTCCACAGTGTTAACATGTGACAGCGTTCTGTTGCTCATTCTCGTCGCCGCCGGTGTTTTGGCTTGGTAATGGTAGGGACACATAGCAGGCGAAACGAGCGAGGCGAAGAGAGGCGAAATTCAGAGTTCCATTCTGACAGCTCAACCTCCATCAGGTCGTTGCGGCTAATCAAATGGAATGGAGCAGTTATGCTGTTGATTTGATTGAGCCGCCGCAGGCGAATTCGCCCCTCATTTGCATAATATTAAACTTGGTTTAATAATTTCGCTTCGCACATGTTAACATGCTTTCGCCTCTCTTATAGGAATGAATGGCGAAGTTCGCTTTGCTTGGCCAAATTCGCGTCTTGTCTCTACTGTAAGGCTGTATTAAGGGGTTGTGGTTGGACATACTGCAAAGAGAGAATGAGCAGGTTGAGCTGTACGAGAGCTGTTACTATTTATTTATTTTAGCCCATTGGGAAACTCCAACTCCCATTGTCATTGTGACACAGCACTCCACAGCACACAAGTGAACACTGCACACTGCACACAACGAAATTGCATTTATGCCTCACCCGTGCAAGGGGGCAGCCCTCAGTGGCGCCCCATGGGGAGCAGTGCGGTGGGACGGTACCATGCTCAGGGTACCTCAGTCATGGAGAAGGATGGGGGAGAGCACTGGTTGATTACTCCCCCCACCAACCTGGCGGGTCGGGAGTCGAACCGGCAACCTCTGGGATGCAAGTCTGACGCCCTAACCGCTCACTCATGACTGCCCTTACGAGATCATGGTTGGAGAGTCATACATAAAAAGACAGAGAAAGGTGGAAGGAAGACAGAGACAGAGAGAGAGAGAGAGAGACAGACAGACATATGGACGGGAACAACATGTAAGGATAGTCAGTGGTGGTGGTGGTTAAGGGGGGCTGACTTGCACTAAGTGGTTGTGGCTAGAGGGCTGTTGGTTGGAGGGGCTCTCTGCCTTGGGTGGCTGGAGCTGAGACACCGGAGTCTGGGGGAGACCACCGGGAGTCTGGGGAGGCACCACTGCCTGGAGCATCGGCTGACAGGGGGGAGGACAGGCGACACAGGACAAGGACGTTAAACAGAGAGAGAGAGAGAGAGAGAGAGAGAGAGAGAGAGAGAGAGAGAGAGAGAGAAAGAGGAGATAAAGGACAGTAACGTAAAACAGAGAGAGAGTGGGTGGGTGAGTTGAGCGTTTGATGTTAATTTCTTTATTTTGAAAAATGTTACGTTTTCTGGGTTTTTGCCTTTAATGGATAGTGCAGTATATGAGGACAGCGAGAGGGAGGACAAGGGGCACGGGACAGGACGTTTAACAGAGAAAAAGTGGGCGAGCAGAGATTGTGTTTAATTGACTCATTTTGAAAAACGTTAAGTTTTCTTTAGGTGTGCATTTGGGGAAAACTTATTTTTTTCCCAAAATATATTTTTGGGTCTATGCCTTTATTTCAGAGACAGTGAAGAGATGACTGGAAATGGCTGGGAGAGAGAAGTGGGGAGGAAGGATCCGGAGATCACCTTGGGCTGAAATCGAACCCAGGTCCTTGATGTAACTAAAGCCGGGCATACACTGTGCGATATTTTCAGTCGTGGGTATTAAGCTCCTGCTCTAACTGCACGAGGAAATTTTGCAATTTAAAAGTTCATATTTCACGACTCAAGTCCTCACCCTATAAAAGTCACACAGTGTAAGCCCAGCTTTAACAATACAGTGCCTTAGTCGTTTGAACCAGGGCCAAGGCTTGGGGAAAAACTTCTTTAATGCAAAAAATGGAGTCAGTTTGCAAATATTATGCAATTTACTTCTTGAGGAGAAAAACCTCCTAATCTACACCTCAATGCCTCAATATCTCATAACTTTGTTGAAACACGAGGACAGATTTGACCATTCTAAGTGCTGTAAGTGCCTTAAAACCGGGAAAGCTGTATGCCATCATTCACTCTCTTTTCACACCACCATCTCCATCCAACCTTCAGCAGCAGTACAGCAGTGTTAAAAAATAACAACAACAATCCATATACCACTGAAACAAAAAGGCGAGCAAGCAAAGTGATTTAAGTCAACTGTGATTGTTAAGAATTGTGAGCCCTGAGTCCCCTGAGCCCTCAACAGCCAGGCATCTCCTCACTGCTCTTAGCAGGTTGCCCATCCCCCGTTGCTGGTGGGCTACCTATGTCCCCCCTCCTTCTACTGCTCTCCTCTGCCTGACCTGTGCACTCGGTGATTTTCCGTTCGTGGCCCTATAGTGGGTTGCTAAGGGCAATCGCCAACAGGCACTCCCCCTGCTACTGACATACAGACCCCTTTCACTGACCTACAGACCCGGTACTTTTCCGTCATGCACCGAGTGTGTGGGTAGGCAGTGATTGGCCCAGCAAGCAGACCTTCCGGCTCCAGAGGTGGGTCCTGGCCTGCTGGTAACACCCCTGGCTCGGCACCCTGCTGTGCTGCTGGGAGCATATAGGGCCAGGACAAGAGGTCACCACAGACCACTCATCGGACGGGGACTCCATGCACACTTGGGATCCATCTTTCTCTTCATCTTGGACGTTTCAGGATCCCAGCGTCCACTCATGTACTCTTGCCGTGCGTCTTTGAGATAAAAGCACGGTTCACGGGTTTCACTTCTACATCTGTGTGTGTCTGACTTCATTGGACATCTTCATACTGTTCTGGCCGGACAGCCTGTGGTGTTTGTTGTATACCTGCACCAGCCCCTTTTCAATACAGTCCTTTTTCGGGTGCACACAGCACTATATATATTTTTTACATGGTCCCTCTCACCGGATACAACAATTGCCACAGTGAAGATGTCCTTCCCTGAGGATCAGACACACACACGCATGGACATCCCCGTCGTGGGACACAGCAGGCCCCGGGAGGTGACACCGTCTCCCCCTGCTGCTCAGACCCACCTCGACGCATCAGCAGCGATCCTCACCGCTCTCAAGCACCTGAGAGAGGACCACAGGCAGACCTTCCAGTCACTGCGAGAGGAAAGCAGGCTGATGCGTGCAGCCAATCAGCAGCTGAGGAGAGACGTGGACTTCCTCATGCAGCAGCACCTAGCCGGTCTCCAGGTGCCAGCTGCTCCAGCGTCCTCTTCCGTCGGACATCACAGCCCAGGTCATCCAGTGAGGGATCACCGGCATGTCCCAGGACCAGAGGCACGCCCCCCTTCTCCTCAGCCTGCACAGCTGAATGATGACAACTTCCCGCCACCTCCTCTGCCAGTGTACTACACTCCAGGCGATGCAGCAGAGTCACCACCCCGGGTGCCACCACTGCTGCATCCTTCCTCGCCTGGGCATGCAGAACCAACAGAGCACGAGAGGTGTCAGCAACGGCCACCAGTGGACAGTTCACGACCCCCCTCATCTGCACAGAGACAGCAGGCTGTGCCTCACTCATTGGCAGACCAGAGGGCCACGGGTTCGGACCAGCACACGCAGCTGCAGTCCTCGCATCAGTCAGCGAGACCGCCATCTCCGCCGCATCAGGAGACGTGTCCTGTCAAGTCTGCTGAGCCGTCTTCATCACAGTCGTCATCCTCATCTTCGTCATCATCATCGTCGGCTCGTCAGAGAGAGCCACAGAAGTTCTGTCCGTGCTGCAGGACAACAGAGCACTACTTCAACCAGTGCCCTGTCTTCACATCGTTCTCCACTCAGCAGCGAGTGGAATGGATCACGGCTGGACACAAGTGTTTGAGGTGTGGTCGGGATCACCAGACAGCACAGTGCTACCTGAAGGCTCGCTGTCAGCAGTGTAACCGCACCCACCTCGACGTTCTACATGAGGTCAACAGTCCAACCTCAACCTCCACTTCACAGAAGTCAGCCACCGCCCGTGAGCCTGTGAACTACTGCGTCACCTCAGCACGCAGTAGCATGGTGCTACTCAAGATGGTGAAGGTGTGCCTTCATCACCGCGGGAGGAAGGTGGAAACTCATGCTATCCTGGACGATGGGTCAGAGCGCACTATCCTCATCCACAGTGCGTCTCAGAGGCTACATCTCCAGGGTCAGAAGGAGGAGGTCTCACTCAGGACTTTTTATGAGAAACAGAGGCCCGTCTCAGGGAGATCAGTCTCCTTCTCTGTTTCACCTGCTGGTCAGCCCCGGAACCAGTTCCCTGTCAAGCAGGCATTCACGTCACCAGAGCTTCGCCTGTCCAGCCACTCCTACCCAGTAGAGACCCTTCAGGAGACCTACCCTCACCTCAGAGGTCTGCCTCTACAGGAGTTCACGGCAGCTCACCCCCTGCTGCTCATTGGCTCCGACTGCCCTCATCTCCTCACGCCAGTCGAGCCAGTGCGCCTGGGCCCTTCAGGTGGGCCAGCAGCAATGAAGACTCGACTCGGTTGGGCGCTCCAAGGACCAGCCCAGCTTCAGCAGTCACCCTCAAGCTGTCTGTTCACCGAGGAACAGACACCTGCCAGCCGTCATCAGTCTGCCAAGCGCCAGCGCCACACCTCAGCTGACAGCCACAACTGGCGCCCCCCTCTGTCTCAGCTTCACCCCTCATCCCCGGGTCAGGTTGTGCGTCGCGTCAGCATCACCAGTGGCAGGAAGGAGCCACGGCGCAGACCTGTCAGAGCCCGTCATGGGGTGGCCGCCTTCAGCACCGCCATCAGGAGTCAGCCCCCGAGTGTCCACCCCAGGTCAGCAGTTCCACACAGCCGTGTGGAGGAGCAGCAGCAGCAGCTACACCAGCATCCCTCCACTCCAGCGTCGGAGCCTCATCGGTCCAGTCGCCGTGGGCAGATGGGGCGGCTCAGACATCCGACCTGATCTTCCTGTCATCCCAGCTGTGCCAGGAGCTGGTGGCAGTTGGCAGTACGGCTTGGGTTTCGGACCAGACCACACGCCACCTGTCCTCTGAACCATCAGCATCCCATCGGCACCCCTTTCACCTCACCATTTTCAACTTTGCTACACAAAGTTGGGGGCGGCTGTTAAGAATTGTGAGCCCTGAGTCCCCTGAGCCCTCAACAGCCAGGCATCTCCTCACTGCTCTTAGCAGGTTGCCCATCCCCCGTTGCTGGTGGGCTACCTATGTCCCCCCTCCTTCTACTGCTCTCCTCTGCCTGACCTGTGCACTCGGTGATTTTCCGTTCGTGGCCCTATAGTGGGTTGCTAAGGGCCCTCGGCAACAGGCACTCCCCCTGCTACTGACATACAGACCCCTTTCACTGACCTACAGACCCGGTACTTTTCCGTCATGCACCGAGTGTGTGGGTAGGCAGTGATTGGCCCAGCAAGCAGACCTTCCGGCTCCAGAGGTGGGTCCTGGCCTGCTGGTAACACCCCTGGCTCGGCACCCTGCTGTGCTGCTGGGAGCATATAGGGCCAGGACAAGAGGTCACCACAGACCACTCATCGGACGGGGACTCCATGCACACTTGGGATCCATCTTTCTCAACAGCTTGGACGTTTCAGGATCCCAGCGTCCACTCATGTACTCTTGCCGTGCGTCTTTGAGATAAAACCATGGTTTCCACGGTTCACGGTTTACCACGGTTTCACTTCTTCATCTGTGTGTGTCTGACTTCATTGGACATCTTCATACTGTTCTGGCCGGACAGCCTGTGGTGTTTGTTGTTACCTGCACCAGCCCCTTTCAATACAGTCCTTTTTCGGGTGCACGCAGCACTATATATTTTTATTTCAGTGATAGCATATCGATAACAATAATCTAAACAATAATCTTCATCATCCAATCTTCAGCAGTGTTAAAAACACACAGCCCCATTATCTACTGCTGAGACTAATGGTAGTAGAGAGCACGCGCGCATCCATTAGAGACTTTGGAGCTGGCCAAACAGATCCACGTGTCATCGCCTCAATCCATCCGTCCGACGGAGAACCTCGTAGGAGTTCCCCAAACCGTTTCCTCAGGGAACACCAACATTTCCTCCCTGCTCGCCCCTGGCCTTCCATCATGCATCTGCTGATGGTGAAGCCGATTTGTGTGTGTGTGTGTGTGTGTGTGTGTGTGTGTGTGTGTGTGTGTGTGTGTGTGTGTGTGTGTGTGTGTGTGTGTGTGTGTGTGTGTGTGTGTGTGTGTGTGTGTGTGTGTTTGTGTGTGTGTGTGTGTGTGTGTGTGTGTGTGTGTGTGTGTGTGTGTGTGTGTGTGTGTATGTGTGTGTGCATGGAGACACTCCTTCTCTAAATAATAACGACTCAGCCAAAACGTCAGGCTAGGACTAGCTAGCGGTGCCAATGGGAAGGGCTGTTGCGGCGAGCGCAGCGTAAAGTACAGGAAACGTCTCCCTGCCGAGGGGAAGAGGCCAAGGGCTGGGCCTGGGCTGGGAGTCCCGGGACTAATGTGAAGTGAACCGCAGCTGACATTTTGTGGCGCAATAACATTCGGGGTGAAGCTAGCTGTTGAGATGTTAGTGGCCACTGCCTATAAAATAAAGTGTTTTTTTTTTATAGAGGCGATTGAGGGCCTTGCGGACAGAGAGTTCAACTGTTAAGGCTGTCTAATTCACATGTAATCTTAGCCCGTCTAGTTCGTAGCTGTTTATATAAATGAAAGCTTTGTGGTTAATGAGATTTTAATTAAAACAGCACTTTGGACAAATTCAATTAGCTAACTGTGCAGGCTACAATTACATGCGCAGCGTGCTGGTCTGCGTTAGCCTGGATATACAGTGTAAAACCAGGCTTTTGTACAGCGCTGCGATTCATGAAAAGGTTTTCTTCCTGGAGGAAATCTGCTGAAATTAAAAATGATCTGGTCTCTATTCCAATTGCTTATGCCTATAAGGGTAATGCCTATGTATTACAATGAAGCCAGAGATTCTAGGAGTATTATTATTATTAACTTATCAAGTCTCTCTGATGTAGCTCTGTGTCTCTGTGAAGATTCTCTAACATCCAATGAGTTCAGCTGTAAGCAACTAGACTTTTTCTTGAGGTCTGATGGACATTTTCTTCTCTCATTCAAATTCAAGGACTTCTTCTTGAGCTTGACAGACGTTTCGTTCTTCATCCAAAGACTTCTTGAGCTTGGTAAGCTATTTGTTCATGGGCAAAGAAACGTCTATCAAGCTCAATGAGAAGTCCAGTTTGGAGAGTAGAGCAAAGTAGTACATCAGTAGAGCTACTTCATTGATCCTAAAGGAAATTAAGGAATAGTGCTGTGTTCCCACCTCTCCTCCAAACTATTTCAGGTCTAACAGTAATAAAAGGATCACACAGCATGCACGTGTCAAAGTACAACAGATGGTACGGCTGGGCAAAAAAATAAAGATTCAAATCAACACAATTAAAGTGCAAACAAGACGTATTACAGTGACTCATAGAGTACCTGTAGCAACCAAGATCAATCGTTCTATGCATCACCAATTAAGGTCTCCTAAATGGGTGTGACTCTTTACAATTTCCCCATTGAACTCTGTTCATTCTGAACCTCCGCTATCCAAAGCAGTGTTGCTCATCTGTGGTTAAATCTGGTCTCTTGAGATATAATTCAACTTCTCATATTCTCTGATCAACTGTTTCTGGGTACCTTAGGAACAAGCAATAACCTAGACTATAAAAAGAACTTCAGAGAGGTAAATTCACCTGTAATTTGACATTAGTTGGACAAGAGTCAAGAGTGGTTCATTTACCTGTAGTTTGACATTGGTGACGGTGGGCAGCTGGATGGTGGTGTTGTTGGCCAGGGAGGACACGGGCAGCATGATGGGCGTGGAGGCGTTGCCGTGCTGGGTTGCCGCGGTGAGGATGGCGGCCTGCGATGGCGTCGCCAGCACTGTCTGCGGAACGCCCTGGTGGCTTATGACGAACTGCTGCAGCTGCGGTTGCTGTTGCTGTTGCTGTTGCACTTGCTGCTGCTGCTGTTGCTGTTGCATTTGCTGCTGCTGCTGTTGCTGTTGCACTTGCTGCTGCTGCTGCTGCTGTTGCTGTTGCATTTGCTGCTGCTGCTGCTGCGCTGACTGTTGATGTGCAGCGTTGACACTGTTCATCACCTTCTGCACGTCCTCCAGCTTCACCACCTGCGGGGACCCACCAGTCATCCCCACAGCCAGGGCACAGTTGCTTGGAGATGCCCGCTGCTCCATCTTCACCTGCGGGGGAGACACGGCGAACATGGTGGCCGCAGCAGCCGGGGTGGGAGTTGGGACTCCAACACGGTTGCTGGGGCTAGCATTTCCTGTCCTTTGCAGCGCTGGTGGTGGGGGTGAAGGAGTAGGAGGTTGTGCCAGGGCTAGGCCTCCTGTGGTGATGGTGTTGATGTTTGGGGAGGTGGTGGAGGTGGAGGGGCCGCTCCGCTTCTCCACCTCCAGCTGCATCTTGAGCGCCTCCACTAGCCGCTGCTCGTGCTCCAGCTTCCTGAGGAGTTCCGCGATCTGGCGCTCCTTCTCGTGGAGCTGCCGGTCGCGCTCCTGGGGGGCCGCGCTGACTCCCAGGGGCCCGTTGGCCATGATGACCAGGCCCTGGCTCTCCGTGTGACCCTCCAGCCCCCCTCCTCCTCCTCCTCCTCCTCCTCCTCCAGGGTCCTCCTTGGCGTGGTCCATAGGCATGGGGGAGACCGGTGGAGAGGAGGAGCTCATGGTGGATTCCATCCCTGTTGATGACTGGCTGGGAGACAGCGAGACTGATGATGTGCTGGAGACCTCCATGGGTGTACTGGAGGTGTTGGTGTTGGACAGTGGGGTGTTGGGGGGTTGGAGGTGGATGGCTGGGGTCGGGGTCGGGGTGGGGGTTTGGGTGGCGCTGGGTGGTGCGGGGGTGTCCTGGTAGGGCTTGAGCCGCTCGATGAGGTCCGTCTTAGTGCCGGACACGGGCAGGCCGCGGAGCTTCAGCTCCATCTTGAGCTCTGCCACCTGAGAAATATTACATTATGTTACACACAGATGAGCTTTTATCCAAAGCGACTTAGTTATTAGTACAGGGTACTGTATTGCTTACAGTCTCTGGAGCAGTGTGGGGTTAGGTTGCCTTGCTCAAGGGCACCTCAGCCATGTAGTAAAGTAGAGAGTGGACAGTTGGGATTCGAACCTGCAACCCTCTGATCTTAAGTCCATATCATTGACCTGAATTATACGTCAGTGGTCCATATGCTTACTGTAAATATTAGACCAAAGCTGCCCCAAAACAGAAATGAAGCTGAGCTTTTTATGCATCCATCCCTCTATAAAATCACACCGCTTTTTTTCCAGCTGAGCTTTTGGAGTTGGACCATAACACAGACAAACAAGAGACGCAGCTTCTTCTGCCAAAACTGCGCTGCTCCAAAAACTCTTGTTTGTTGACCTTTGTTAGTCTTCCTTAAAAGACTACACGGTGAATCAAAACGGAATCTAATCTAAGCAAGCAAAGAAATCTAATGTGACCGGGATCAGAAACTACAAACACACACAAAATACGAGTGCAACAGGAAAGAGAGCCGATGATGGCTCATCCAGATGCTTGTTGGTGTCTGAGCCTAGAGGCCCGAGCCTGATCTGCGTCATATTAATGTGTTTCGTCTGGTGAGTAAATCCAAATCATACAGCAGTTCAGATCCACAGCAGCTGAAGATACCACACACGCAGGGTTGCCAGATGAGGTTGATGATTTCCAGCCCAAAAAATGCTCAAAACCCGCCTGGAAGCACTAAACCCCAATTCTATTGATGTCTATGGCCAAAAATTGGGCAGGTTTTTCTACAAAATCTATTTTTTCCCGCAGACAGCCATCCTAAGCAGCCCAATTGGGCGGGAAACGGCCCAATCTGGCAACACTGCACACAGGCCAGGTTTTAGAATTCCACATTTAAATGAGGAGCCAAAAGTGATATAACCTGTACCAAAACAACTGGGAAAACAACAGAGTTTCCAGTGTTTGGAAAGAGAGAGGGATGAGTTGCGTCTGTGGGGTAATAACGTAAAAACCTTCAGGTGCTCATCTGTATCCAAAGTTGCAAACTTGAAGTAGAGAGAGAGGGTCCGAGGCATTCTAAAGTCTGTATTAAAAGTCCTTTATTTTTACGTGGACACCATTGATAGCCGACGCGTTTCGGTCGCGTGCGACCTTCTTGCGTCCGACCCTCTCTGCTAGCCCTCAAGAAGGTCGCACGCGACCGAAACGCGTCGGCTATCAATGGTGTCCATGTAAAAATAAAGGACTTTTAATACGGACTTCAGAGTGCCTCGGACCCTCTCTCTCTACTTCAAGTTTCCAGTGTTTGATGAGGGTTTCCAGGGGTTCTTACAATGTGTTGTCTTCATATACTGTAGCTTTCCTGTGTTCATGTCTGTATTCATGTAATTTTATTTTAACGTGGTGTAAACCTGTGGCCTCATGTACATAGAGTTATGTAGATTTCCTACTGAATCTTTGCGTAAGTGCAAATCTGAAAACATACATTATTCACCAAAAATTGTATATGCATCAGCCCATGCACTAACAGGTATGAGGTATGTCCGATTGCACATGAAATTTGGTACACTTTCACTTTTCCATGTAAAGTCAGTATTAGTATATCTGAAAATTTTCTTGAAAAGTCACTTATGGATTTTACGGACAATTTATATGTGAGAAGAATGTGGTAATGGATTAAGAGGACCAGGGATGATCTGATTTGATTAAGTTCCTTCCTTTCTATCTATCTGGAGAAGAGCTGGAAGTAGCTAATGCCACAAAATATCTGGAGCACATCCTAACTGTAGCTGTACCAGTGTAAATTAAAAACAAAAATGAACGTTTAACATGAAATGAAGACTAGCGACCGCAGCTCACCTTCATCTCCTCCAGGTTGGCGGGCAGGGTGCCCACCTTGCGGGTGCTGGGGCTGTTGCCCGGCTTGGCAGGGGCAGCAGTGGTGGGCGCGGGGGGCGGGGCGGCAGCTGGGGGCAGGGAGACTACGATGGAGGTGGGCAGGCTGCCGGCACTGTTCAGAGCCACCGCTGCACCAGCACTCTGGCCCTCCACCACTGGCCTGGAGAGAGGAAGAGGAAGAGGAAGAGGAGGAAAGGGATGTGGAGAGAGAGAGAGAGAGAGAGAGAGAGAGATGGGGGAGAGGAAGAGGAAGAGATGGATATGGAGAGAGAGAGAGAGAGAGAGAGAGAGAGAGAGAGAGAGAGAGAGAGAGAGAGAGGGAGAGAGCGAGAGAGATGGGGAGAGGCAGAGAGATGAAGGGAGAGGAAGAAAGAGGCAAGAAGAAGATAGAGGGAAGGAGGAGGAGGAAGAGGGATGGAGATGGAGACCAAGAGAAGCCAAAGGCAAAAAAGGCACAGAAGGGCAAGAAAAAGGAGGGAGAAGAGAGGAAAAGAGGGAGAGAGATGAAGGCAGAGAAAGAGGAACAGAAACAGGAGAGGAAAGAGTCAAACAAGGATAGAACACATAAAGAGAAAGAAATACAGAGAAGGAAATGAAAGAAACAAGCAGTAGACAAAGAGCAACAGAGTAATGGGGTGCAATAGGGAGCGAGAGAGAGAAAGAGGGAACAAAGCGAAACACAGAGAGGAAGAGAAACACAGAGGACGGAAAGACACGGTGTGAGATAAGGAAGTGGAGGAAAGACAGACAATGGAGCAAAGGAGGAAACACAGATGGAAAGAGGGAAGAGTGTGAAGAGTGGAGGAGAGAGAGAGAGAGAGAGAGAGAGAGAGGGAGAGAGAGAGAGAGAGAGAGAGAGAGAGAGGATGTGCAGAATTAGCAAATGGGGGAAAGAACGAATTGACGAAAGATGGAGAACGGCATTAAGGGAAGGAAAGAGGGATGGAATGGAGTGACCAAGAGATATGGCAAAGGGCGAGAAGAAAGAGGAAAAGGGGGGGGAGGGGCGTTCGTTATTGTTATTCCTTAGCACCGCACCGGTGGAAACAACTCTTCCGCTTATTGCTCTATTCTTCCCTTCCTCTTTCCCTTCTCTTCCCCCCATCCCTCCTTTATCTCTTTGTCCGTGCTCTCATTCAATAAACAAACGCTCAGCGTTTAGATGCTAAAACAATGTACCGGGCCGAACCAGAACCCCTGAGTCCAAAATAAATCCACCACATGTGCCTGCCTGCTTGCCATGTGCACACACAACAAAGCAGGGGAACAGGAAGCAAGCTGGACTGAATCCCCCCACCCCACCCCACCCCACACCTCTCTACTCCTCATCCCCAACGGCACATCCGTCGATTAATTAATATCGGCCAAACCGGACTTGTTATTGGAAACTAGGTAAATGTCCCGTGGGCAATTGGAAAAAGCAACATTATGTGGCCCGTTTTAAACGTCGGCCCACTGGTTGTTGTCTTGCTCCGCTCGGATAACATTCATAACCTTTAGGCACATCTGGTGACACAGGGAAAGCAGCCAGGCAGGCAGCGAGGCAAATGGGCCGTGCGAGGGCCAAAAATGGACCGCAGGTCGCTGTGATGGAACACAGCAGCCTCGGCTTGGTTCCGCCCATTAGATATTCTGTGGTTGTTTGAGACTATTCCAATTCCATAGGCTGAGGTCAGATACCCCTCAAAACCAACCACACAACACAGAAACACACACGTGAACGCACACACACACACAAATATCAACTGAAGTCCAGGAATACAAGCATTTCAATTAGACACGGCCAGTGCCTACCCTTTATGCAAGGTCACTGCCCTGGGTTGCATGGATGATACACTGAAAACGTATCACACACAGATGTTAACTCAGGACCTGGGTCTAAGGTCCTTGAACGTAAGCATATGAATAAGGCATGATAATGTGTGTGGTTACCCCTTACAGCATGCTAAGTCACTGCATTAGGTTACATGGATGAGGCATTCAAAAGTATAGCACACAGAAATGAAATGAAAGAGCCTGGTCCAAGACCTTGAACTGAACGCAAACATACAAAAAATACATGCTATTGTTTGTGGCTAGCCTTTCTACATGGTCACTGCATTGTGTAGCATGAGTGATGCACTTAAAACATATCTCACAAAGATCTTAACTGTTGAATGTAAACATATAAGACAGACATGATAATGTTTGTGACCGCACTTTATGCATGGCTACTGCATTAGGTTGCATAGGAGGAATAAGACAGTCAAACGTATCACACACAGATGCTAACTCAGTAAGAGGTCAAAGACCTTTAACTGAATGTAAGCCTTCAAAGAAAAAGTGCATGACAATGTTTTGTGGTTAACCTCTATGCATGGTCACTACATTGGGTTGCATAAATGATGCATTCAAATGTATAGCACACAGACGTTAACTCAGGACTTGGTCCAAGAACTTCAACTGAACGTAAGCATATAAATAAGGCATGATAATGTTTGTGGTTGCCCCTCATACAGGCCCTCCAGATTAGTTTGCATAGATGAGGGGTTCCCAAACCTGACCATGACAAGGCCCCCCATATACCGGTAGATTATAGCCAAGGCCCCGCTAACATGGGCTGTGTCGCACTATTTTTTTCTGTGCACGTGGTTTCACAGCTGAAAGGTTGGTGCATTCTTAAACCCATTCAAGTAGGCCTACTACAAAAAGTATGATACAAAAACATTGTAATGAGAATGATTTCATTGACTGGGATAGTTTAGCTCATTTTTGGTTTATTTTGTCCTAAGCCCTTTTTGGTAAAGGGTGCCCTCTTCCTATTAAATCCTAAATATATCAGCCTCCAAAGCACATACAAACATGACATGAGTTACATTTAAAAGCCAAGACCCTCCCCTTGCATTGTAATGTGTTCATTCAGCTCTAACATACCCACATAGTTAATAAAACAGCTAAAATCTCAAAATCCTGAAAAACCTGTATATGTGTCTCCAGGACACAATGGGTTAAGTCATTCAATTTATTAAGCTATTCATTTTATTTTGCTATATTTTATTTTAGCCCCCCAGGCATCTTCTCGCGGCCCCCCAGGGGTCCACGGCCCCCACTTTGAAAACCACTGGCATAGATGATGCATTCAAATGCATAGCACACAGATGTTAGCTCAGGACCTGGTCCAAGACCTTGAACTGAACGTGGCATGTAAATTAGACATGGTGATTGGCTGTGGTTCGCCCCTTATGCTTGGTCACTGTATTGGGTTGTATGGATGTGGTTTTCTGCTTGGCTATATTTAAGTTGCTGGTTCATGCTGCCAACCTTTCACCCCCATTTCAGATTCATTACATGTGGTCACACGAAATTGCAGACACATGCTGATCTATATGGCAGTAGCAGCAACATTCCTGGGGTGCATTTCTGGAAAGCGTAGTTGTTGCTGTTAGCAACTTCGGTAGTTGCCAATGGGAAATTGCATTGCAACCAACAAAGTAGCTAACATAGTTAGCAAGTACGCTTTCTAGAAATGCACCCCAGGGCCTGTAGTGAGGTACAGTATGCTCTCTACAGTTCTGTAGTAAGCAAAGGGTCTTTGCAAAGTGGGTTTTTTGTTCAGTGTCTGCATTTTCAAGTTTGTAGTTCACTATTTAAGAAAAGGGATTCTTTATTTCACTGCATTTTATAAGGTCCAACTAAGAGCTACATCTGATCTAAAAACGCTTCTGAAATTATAACTGTCATATCATTACATATATAATATAACTGCTCCAGGTAAAGCAGTTATCTGCAAGAATCATACATTTGCACCTGTGCTACTTGAGGGGTGTGGACAGGGAATCTCTCTCTTTCACACACCCACACATTTCACACATGCACACACATTTCACACATACACACACATTTCACACACGCACGCGCACGCGCACACGCACACACACTCACACACACACACACACACACACACACGCACACGCACACGCACACGCACACGCACACGCACACGCACACGCACACGCACACAGACACACGCACACACACACACACACACACACACAGACAGACAGACAGACAGACAGACACACACACACACACACGCACACACACACACACACACACAGATAGACAGACATACAGACACACACACAAACACACACAGACACACACACACAGAGCCACACTCACTTGAGCGGTGCCGGTAGGATGGCCTGGTAGTTGTAGTGCTGCTGCTGCTGCTGGCTGAGGATCTGCAGCTGCAGGAAGAGCTGCTGCTGCTGGAGGAGGCGCGCGTACGCAGAGTCCATGGGCGCCTCCTGGGCCTCCTGCAATATCATACCATACCATACCATACGATTAGATTAGACTTTATTGTCAATTCTCACTGAAATTCTTTTTGCTTCCCTGAGCAACACTTGCTTACAGGGACACTGTGCAGGAAATGGTCAAAAAAGGTACTGCAACTATGCTGCTCATTGAAACTGGGCTGCCTATTGCCAAATTTGATCTTTACATGAACGTTTACTAAGTAATAAACAAATATTTTCTAGTAATTTTTGCAGCTAAAAATGGCTATTTCTGGAAATTCAAAATGGCGGACCATGGAGAAGATCCCCCTTTTCATGTATGAAAAATGAAAATGTTCCAGTCTTAATGAATACTAGAATTTGAGGGTGGTGGTGAATATTAATGAAAAAGGTAACATTAGTGAATGGGCAGCATGAATTCTGGAAATTAACAACTAAAAATATCACACAGTGTCCCTTTAAGACAGGACATACACATCAGATCACATCACATCACACCCCAAGACTATTGCACAACTGACCAAAAAACCCAATAAAAAACAGACACAGGCAGGGCCGCTGACAGTTTTGGCTGGGCCCAGGACAAAATCATCTGAAAGAGCCCCCCACCCAATACATTAAATGTAATGAAGACCCAATTAAGGGGCCCCCATCTCCCTGGGCCCAGGACAGCTGACCCCTTTGTGCCCCCTTGTCGGCTTCCCTGGACACAGGCCTATATACAGACATACATGCATACATACAGACATTACATACAAGCCACATAAGGTGAAGCTCCTACCTGCTTCTGGTCCGGGGGGATGTACTGGTGGTACTTCAGCTTCTTGACGCGCGGCTTGGCCTCCTTGCCCTTCTTGCTGCGGCTCTTGTCGCCCGGCTGCTTGGGCTGGCTTTGCTGCGGGTGGAGAGGAGAGCAGAGAGCAGAGCAGAGGAGAGGAGAGGAGAGGAGAGGAGAGGAGAGGAGAGGAGAGGAGAGGAGGGTAGAAGAGAGGAGAGGAGAGGAGAGGAGAGGGGAGGGGAGGAGAGCAGAGGGGAGGAGAGCAGAGGAGAGGAGAGGAGAGGAGAGGAGAGGAGAGGAGAGGAGAGGATGACAACAGGATAATATGTTTCATGATAATAATTAATAATTATTATAATAACTATAACAACAACAACAACAACAACAACAATGATGATACCAAATTAAGGGGGGTTAGAGACCATACTAGGCCTCAGTGAAATCATTGTCATATATATTTTTATTCATGAGCAGTGAAAAGTTTTCTGTGCCTACAGTCCCCAAAATGTAACATGTAACAAAACGTAGTGGAAAAGGAATGGAAAGGTGGTTGAGAAGGGGAGGGATAGAGAGAGAGACACAGAGAGAGAGAGAAACAGGGAAAGAAACAGAGGAGTTATACTAGATATAGACAGAGAGAAAGAAGAAAGGACAAGAAGGAGGTGGTGAAATGATGGCGAGAAAAGGGAGAGATTACAGAGAAAAGATGGAGGGAGATGAGGAGAGAGTGTGAGCAGTAATGGGGGGCAGGAGACAGGACGAAAGAAAAGAAAAGAAAAGAAAAGAAAATAATTATGTGAGAACTTGACATTTGTGACTCCTGTGTTGACAATCTCTCTGCCAGCTACATATTCAGCATAGCATTAGCGAAAATTACTGGTGGGAAATATTATGACAAAGAAATTCTTATGGGAATTATTCGGACAGTATTATTCATGGGTTCTGCTTTGCCAGAATATATCTAGGGTGGTGTGTGTACGTGTGTTTTTACTGCAGAGAGAGAGAGAGAGAGAGAGAGAGAGAGAGAGAGAGACAGAGAGACAGAGAGAGCGACAGAGAGCGCAGCCAAGATAAAATGTGTGTGTTTAGCTTGGCATGCTACAGTGTGTGTGTGTGTGTGTGTGTGTGTGTGTGTGCTGTGTGTGTGTGTGTGTGTGTGTGTGTGTGTGTGTGTGTGTGTGTGTGTGTGTGTGTGTGTGTGTGTGTGTGTGCTGTGTGTGTGCTGTATGTGTGTATGTGTCTATCAATGCGTGTCTACACAATGCATTTCCTGTCCTACCTTGACCAGTGTAGGGGTGGGCTTGATGGGGGGTGCAGTGGCCGTAGTGATGGCAGCAGGGATGGGGGCGGGGGCGGGGGCGGGGACAGGGGTGGGGGCAGGGGCAGGGATGGGCGGCTGGGGGGTAACCACGGCAACAGGTGCTGCTGCTGCTGGGGGGTTGACCACCGCCTCATTGCCGCTGGAGAACGCCTTCAGGAAGCCAGATGCACCCTGGGACATCGGAGGACTTGGCTGTGTGTGTAAAGACAAGTCAAGTCAAGTCAAGTCAAGTTTTATTGTCAATTTCTTTACATGCACTGGTCATACAAAGAATTTGAAATTGCGTTTCTTGCTCTCCCATGCAGACATAGAC